>NC_081824.1:465534416-465774416 GCF_030867095.1 Alligator mississippiensis | reverse complement strand
TTGAAAATAGTCTGTGCAGGATATGGGAGGTTGCACTGGCACAGCCTCAGATTTCAGTCTCACTCTCTACCCATATTCCATTCTTGCTCTGGTGCAATAGGGAAGGGTCTTGCACACAGGAAGTTATAGGCCCTGTTACACACATTTGTCTCTCCTACTTTCCAGCAATACTTGCACAGAGACACTGTACCATGCTGAGCTGGAAACTGTTGACTTTAGCAATGCTCTAGAAGAAACCAGAAAAAAAATTAACACCTGGGTGGAAGAACAGACCAGTGGTAAGTCCAGGAAATATTGGGTGCTTGGATGAATACATACATATGAGAATTAATGAGTAATATAATACCTGAAGATGAAGTTTATTCTGCTTTGCTAAGCCTCACAGGCTTTTCAATTTTTCCACAACATTGTCCTTTACTTGTTAATGCTAGAAAATTGGACACAGGTTCAAGACTTCTTTGAACATGTCTCTCCTGCCTCCCAGCAGAACCAAGAACTGCTACCAAGTTACAAGTCTCTTTCTCAGGAGAGTGGCACTGAGTCGTTCACTCCTGACCTCTACGGGCCAGCCACTCTGCCCCAGGAGAGCCTCAGAGTGGTGCCGGGGCATGCACTCAAGACCACTGTAACTTACTGATCTGCCTAATGATTAGGCTTGCCCAGGAGAGTGGGCAGGTTTGCTTCTTGACAGTGGTCTTAAGCTTGGCAGAAAAGAGCTAAATAGACATGGCCTCTGAGGTCTTCTGGCTTGCAGCTCTACAATAGGTTACTGTTGATGCATCAGTTTCATTTCAAGATCATTCTTGTCATCACTGAACTCTGAATTATTATAAATCAAGTCTAGTGGAATATCTGAACAAAGTATGTTAATGCAGCTGAATTGATTATTTTTAAAGGTAACATCGAAGAGTTGTTCGCAGAGGGCATTCTAAGTTCAGCTACTGTCCTGGTGCTGGTCAATGCTATCTACTTTAAAGGAAAGTGGACTTCAGAATTTAATAAAGACGACACCAAGGAAGACCTTTCAGGTTAAACAAGGTACTGTATAGACTATGGCTGAAGTGAAGGAAACACAACCCTCTCTTTATTTTTATTAAAAGAGGTTGAGAGCTTCTCCTTGCTGCCTGTCAACCCTTTTAACTAACTCTATAGAGATGTTTCTACCACAAGTTACTCAGGAGTTGCTCTGACATTCATCCCTCCACATTGTTATCTTCCACTGAAACCTCTTTGAGGATATCTCAGACGTATTTATTTATAAGGGAACTGGCCAATTAGGACTTCTATTTAGATACAAAAGCCTGGTAAGGGGAAAAGGTCACGTGAGCTGAACACACGACACACCTGATAAGAAGTTGCGTTCATGTTCTGTTCTTGAGCCTGAAGCAATCCAAATCTATAAAACAGGATTCTGGCATGGCGCTATTCTGGCTTTTCTAATGTTGGGTTCCAAAATGAGGAACGTAACTATATCCAGGGGATTTTAACTTAATTCTTCTCCTTAACAAATGGATGTTTTTCTCTGGTGTTCTTTAAAACAAAATGTCCTCATTTGAGATGTCAAAACAAATGCATGATGGGGCTGAGGGAAATTCTATCCTAACCCATAAGTCGGAAAAAAGTCGATATTGTCCTCTGTAGAATGAAAAGGAGAGTTATAATGAACTTGATGTGAGAGGGGCTGAAAGGGAGGAACACAACATGCCACTGTTCAGGTCCAGAAAGCCGACAGATAGAACAGGGGCTGGCTACCTGTGGAGAATGTCATCCTGGGCCAGAAACAGATCCTAGACCCAGTTTGACTGTGTGACTTCCAGTACACAGATTCTGGATAGGGGAATGTCTGTGCTTTCTGCTTCTCTTCGTGTCTGTTCTTCATATTACAGAATCAGACCAAGAATGTGCAGATGATGTTTCAGAATGGCTACTGCAATCTGGCCATCATAGAGGAACCTGAGATTCAAGTGCTCGAACTCCCCTACAGTAAAAAAGGAGAAGGAGAACTGAGTATGTTCATTTTTTTACCAAAAGATATCAAGGATAACTCCACTGGCCTGGAACAGGGAAATCCTCTGATCTCTGAGGGTGTGTATAAAAGGCTTATATACGCTGCCTATGAATGCACTGATATCTTTGCTCATCTTCAATTACCTGGGCAGTACAGACAGAAGAAAAGGCAATAGTAAAGGTTCTTTATATTTTCTCCCATTTACTGTGGATTTTGAAGATGCCCGTTATTAGACCGAGAACATTGTATTTCATTTCCTTAGACAAAATATACATGGTAAATTGCTAATGAATAAAACTTTGGGGATTTAAAAAAAATTCAACAATTAATCCTGAAAATATGACTTTTTAGTCACAATCTAAAAAATGTTACTTTGGGAGTGCGGCAGGATTGAGCATCAATTGTGCTGGTTAGATATTTCCCACATTTCAAATACAATTTGATATCTTTATCTCAAAAGACACAGGAAAAGATTAAAATATATTTGGAAATGGTCCTACTTCCCATTCTTCATTTGATTATGAGCTGTGTTCTGGTAATCCATTTGTTTTTTGTAATTAAATAAGCATACTAAACATGAAATTGAAAACCAGATTCACTCCACTTGCACAAATTCAGCTCTTTGGTCTCCTTGTTTTTTCATCCTAAGTTTTCTATTCTCCTGTTTTTGCCCCTGTAGCTTGACAGCGCACTCACCTATACAAAATTTGTAGAGTGGACCACAATGACGAAGATGCATAAACAAAACGTGAATGTGTACCTGCCCCGATTCAAGATTCAGGAAAGCTATGACCTTGGGAAAACTCTGCAGGCTATGGGGATGCTCGATTTGTTTGACACTTCAAAGGCTGATTTATCAGGAATGAATGGAAACCGTGATCTGGCTGTGTCCAAAGCCATCCATAAATCTTACGTGGATGTTAATGAAGAGGGCACTGAAGCAGCTGCTGCTACAGGGGTTGAAATAATTTATACAAGTCCTGGGATGCCTTATGAGTTTAAGGCTGACCACCCCTTCCTCTACCTTATCAAAAAAAATGTAACCAACAGCGTTCTCTTTTATGGCCAATGTACCTCTCCTTAACTGGAGGGCACTTTGAAACAATATAGGAAGACCTACAACCTTGTTGTAGTGAGGATAAAAGATAATATTTCTCAAGTTTTTTGAAATTTTGCAAATTTGAAATGAGAGATTTTTGAATGCAATGGCTTCTAAGAAAAGTCTCCTAATACAGTGGCCGCAACCATACGGCTCCAGTCTGGTGTGGACCGAGTGCCTTTAGCAGCACATTGGCAGTGGGGAGTTTTTCCTGAGCCCAAGCCAGGGTCAGGCATCTAGGAGCTGTGCCTGTGCCACTGCCACTGCTTCTCTCAGCCCCCTACCCTCTGGCTGTGGGGGAGAGTGCAGCTTCCCACTGGCTGAAAGCTTTGCCTATGCTACAACTGGGGGACGGTGGTGGCGATAAGTGGCAGAGGCCCGGGTGCAGCTAGAAACTGCCCAGCTCTTGCACAACCCCTTGCTGCCTGACCTTGACGTGGGGGCAGGTGCAGGCACAGGCAGAGCTCTCCACCGCCAGTGGTTCTGCAGACTGAATCTGAATATGTTGCTGGCCCCTCTTCTATTATGTTATTGTCTTTTGCCTTTATATTGCTTAGAACTTATTGTCTTTATATTGGTTATTATAATGTAACCAAAGCAGCTATCTCCTAAATTTGAAATCATTTTGACTCCATTACGTGTTCTTGTTTCCATGTGTTTTAAACTGAGGAAAGTCTGAGTAAATCAGGTGGCCAAGTTGATGCCCCTGTTCATACAGAATGTGGCTGGAGACATTTCCCACAGTGAGTGAGCTGCAATCCTATTTTCTGGCTCCCTGGAGCCTTTCTTATAGAAAACCCAATGTTATGCCTTCCCTCACATCCTGGCATTACTCCTCCAATATAATCACATCAGCACTGCTTTAAAGAAGGGGTGCTTTCATGTATGCTGAAAATTGGCAACAGAAGTAACTGGATAAACCCTCAGGTTTATGAAGTTTTGTAGTCACTCACCATATCGACAGCTACCCGGAGACCTTCTCCTTCACCATCATCCCCGTCCCCACCCTGGCCTTTCCCTGAGCACAGGGAAGGGGAAGATACTGTTGCACAGGTAGCTGACCTTCTTGCTGTGCACATGAGTAAAATCTCCTCCTTCCTTCATCAATCAGGTAGAGATCTCGGGAAAATTCTACAAATGTGGCAAGCGTTCCCATCTCTCTGCCCAAACGCTGGGAAGCAGGATGCCGCCTTCAAAATAACCCAACTTTCTGTCTGAGGACACCTGGGCATAAAGGTGCCTAGACCTAGACAACAGGAACCAGAGGGTTGTCTCTGAAATCCCGCTCCTCCTCAGAGCCCAGGTGCCTGACTCAGGGTGGTATGTCTGGCACTAAAAGGAGCCTACCTCTGAGGGGAAGCTGCAGTCATGTCCACCTTTTGCATAAGCTTAGTGGTTAGAGCACTCTCTCAGGAAGTTGGAAACCTGAACTCGAGGTCCCCCTCAGACTGGAAAGATTGCACCCTCCATTTCCTACTTCCCACAACAGTGAGCTAAGCCCTGACCACCAAGCTGTAGGCAAGGCTGGGATGGGAGATTGGCGACACCCTCGACATCTCCCGAATGTGGCCAATGCGCAGAAAAGAATTCAAGAATGACAGGATGGGAAGGGGTCACAGTGTAGAGAGCACTCATCAGAAGCCCAGTGTTGAGCACACGTCTTGCAGAATGGAGAGAAAGGTTTTTGCCTGTTCCAAGGAGTGGTCGAGTATTATACACTGGAGATTCCCTGGATAACATGGAGGGGAAATAACTTGCGGAGCCTCCCTCCACCCTCGAACTTTTCTGGAGAGCTCCAGCCCAGCCCAGGTGGTATGCAGGGTTTGGGGCTGGACCGCGTGGCTCCGGGGCCGGGGTGGGGAGCGGGCTGGGGCTGCAGGCAGCTCATCCAGGAGGCAGGGTGGAGCTGGCTCCCCACATCTGTGCGTACTCCCAGAGGGGTATGGGGGACACATACTCCCAGATTTGTGTGCAGGGTGGGGGCAGGTGAGATTCGATGATTCGGACATAGACACAGCTTTATATATTTTTTCTACATACCTCAAGGTACCAGGTGGCTCGTGAACATCGGGATGGTGGGGCTGACGGAGCATCCCACGGGAGCGCAGGGGGGTCCCCAGCACGCTCAGCGGTGCACCCAGAAGTGGACAAGAAGCACTTTTGGTTCACTTCCAGGTCTGCTGCGGAGCGTGCAAGTGACCCCCCCCACCCCCTGGCTTGACAACTAGTGCCTCCTGGGTTGGGGGGGCACCCGGGGTCTACTTGCAGCTGCTCACCGAACTGGGAGATGCGGGGGAGAGGGGTCCCCCACGTGCTTGGTGGCGGACCCGGAAATACTTCTGGTCCACTTCCAGGTCCGCCGCTGAGCACGCGGGCCACCCTCCCCCACGCTCCTGTGGGACGCCCCATCTGCCCCACCATCTCGGCGTTCACAAGCCGTGCCTGGTACCTCGAGCTATGTAGAAAAAACATTTAAAGCTGTGTCTATGGCTGAATCGCTAATTCTCCAAATCAGCACTGAAGCTGCAGATTTGGATTCAACCAAATCAAATCGGGACAACGATCCAAATCAACAAATCGAATCAGTGTCCCCTGAATCAGGCCGAATGCAAATCCAAATCAAATACGGCCTGCTTCGTACACCCCTAACAGCTAACCTCTGGGATGAAATCCTCAGGGCTCCTTTAAAACAAATCACCTAATTTTCCCAAGGGGTCTTTGTCCCCTCAGTGATTCAAGACCAGAAACAACCCTCTGCTTGGTGCTACCAGTCCATTCCTTTTTTTTGCACCCTCGCCTTTTGGGTCCTGAACCCCCCCAATTTCTTCTCTCTGGCTCCCGTACCTTCTGGCTTAACTCTGGGAGGGGACTTTCCCTCTTCAAGGGGACGGAGCGCACCCAAAGCAAGCGGCTCTTCTTCTTCTTTTCTTTAAAGAGAAAGCAGTGTGTACTGGTCAGCTACAATACACCGGGTGAACCCTTGGGCCCCAAACACCTGGCTACCTTGCAGGCAGTCTCTTTCAGGAAACATCCCTGCTGGCTTCTCACTTGTACTCTCAGCTTCCTCCCCTGCTGCCTTTCTCTCTCAGTCTCCGTTTGCCTCTAGCATCTCCATTTTCAAAAGGGTCTTTTTTCACTGCCCTGCCCTTCTCTCAGGTGCCTCCCAGGCACAAGAAACAGCGAGGAGCAGGGATCCTAGTTTTCTCTGATTTACAAAACATCCCCAATTTTCAGTTTAAAAAAAGGAACTCCAAATCCACATTTTTCCGTCATTCAAATGAAACACCACTAATATAGAGATGTGTACACAGTGGTGTTGCATTTTAATCATGGGAAAATGTAGATTTGGAGTTACTTTTTTTTAGCTGAAAATTGGGATTTTTTTAAGTCCGAGAAAATCAGGATCCCTGGTGGGAAGACTCTTACGTGCAGTTAGGTGGTGGCTGAAGTCCACTTGATGTGGCAGCATTGGCAAATGAGCTTCTTGTTGCTTGCAGGCCCGTTACCTACCGAACACCTAGGCGTATCTCTACAGCGCTGGTTTGAAATACAATTAATCCCTTTTTTCCCCGTGCACAAGCTACTTGGGGAAACTTGCATTTTGCCAACTACAATTGAGCACCAGTTCACCATTTCCCATCCCCCCCGCCACCTATTTGTCTCACACTTATTGTCCCCCGTCCCTTCTGATCCTCGCTGCCACATATTCGCATATTCACAGACCTGCAGTTTGCATATTGACTTCTTTTCCACCATGGAGAACACAAAGCGCCAGCAGATTGTCCCTATGCCTGAAGAAGGGTGTTTGTGCCCGAAAGCTTGCAAAGAACAGTTTTTCCAACTATTTAGTCGGTCTAATCAAAGATCAAGCAGCGTCCTTCCATTCGCACCGCAGCTCAGACTTACCACAGGAAACACCAGCAGCTGGTCTGCGCCTCCATGCAAGCCCCAGGTAAGTACCTGGGGTTTACCCTTTCCCAGGGGGAGTCCATACTCACTGAGAGAGGGTTGGTACTCCTCAACCCCGTCGCCCGCAGGGTCGTTTTGCCGACCCCTCTGCAGAGCGCTCCTCGATGGCATCATCACCACCGTTCTCCCCTGCGTGTCCCAGGCAGCAAAGTTGTTGGGCTCCTGCGCTGCATTCCCGTCACACTGCCGCGTGGAGCAGGCAAGCCTCCCTGGCTTGTGAGGGACAGCTTCCCCTCCATTTTGTGCGATGCTGAGAGGCAGCGTCCCCTCCGTTTTGTGAGGCCGCAGAGCAGGCAGCTGCCCCTCCGTCTGGGAAGCCTTCACAACCCCTGTTACTGAACAGGACAACTCTTGGGCTAATTACCTGAGAAGAAGCCAAATCCAGAATATCTTCATTTTAATTATACAAGGACTCTTTAATTAGTTGTCATTAGTCAGTTATATGTATACCGAAGGCCACTTTAAATCTTTTAGCAGTTAGGAGATGGATTGTTGTTTCCTGAAGGCTGAGGTGCTCAAGAGGTTGGCTATATAGTAACATTGTTTTTACCTCTAGACATTTCAGCACAGGCATTCAGGGAAGTATATGACATGACATGACATGACATTATTACCGCTTGCCTTACTGCTTTGGTTAGTGGAGTTTCGTACCTTAGTGAAGTTAGTAATATTAACACATGGTCAATGGTGCAATAACAATCTGTTGTAACTATTTAGCGTGTGGAGCGGTGAGTGTGGTCGTGTTAGTTGAAGCCATCAGGGACCTGGATGTGACCAAGCAGTGAGATATTGCTCTGGGGGTTTCTTTGTTACGTCTTGTCTTTCTTATGTCTTGTCCTTCTTTGTCCCCAGGAGCTTGGCAACTTCATTCAATGTACAATGGGGATAACTAATGACAATGACTATCATGTCATGCAATGGGAGAGCATTGAATGAGCCCACCGAAGGGACGAAAGTGCTCAGACCATTACCATCTCTGGACAGTCGGACTGCTTTTCTTACTAGAAATGCTTTGAAAAGCTGTATCCCACTCTTCACGCAATTCTTGAAGCAGAGGTACAGCTATATTCGTTCACAAACTAATTGCTTTCACATTCATTAACAAATGGGGCGACTCTGAGGGGAGGTAAGAGTAGTGGAGATGCTACCTTTTTGTCATACAGTACCAATATGTCAGCAACAAAGTCCAATCTTTTGGGTGGTGATTGGAACTGCGTATTGGATACGGTGCTTGAAAACTCAGTTACTGTTAACAGAGTCTATCAGAAAACTGAAAACAAGCCCTCTTATTTATTAAAAAGACCTAGGATTGGTAGATATCTGGAGGCTTCACCAACCCAGAGGTGAGAGGCTAGACCTGTTTCTCACCAGTTCACTTATCGTACTTCAGGATTGATTATTTTCTCATACCCAGTCTCTGGTTCCTGCTTGTTTAGGTGCAGAAACACAACACATCTTAATTTCTGACCCAGCTCCCATTATAATAGCAATGGATTTAAATCATTGTATTAAGAACAAGGGAAGCTGGAAGCTTCATACTTCATTGCTTAAAGATACTAAATTCTGTGAGCAATGGAGAAATCGATCGCATAGTTTACTGAAGACAACAGGCATTACATGTCATCTGCTGTGACTGGTTAGGGAACCTTGAAAAGCTACTTTTTAGGGGGAAATAGATAAAGTGTGCTAATGAAAGGGCAAAAGACAGGTCTCAAATGTTATTTGCAGCAGAGCAAGATATTTCACACCATGAAAGAGCACATAAACTAGTTCCACAAAATGAAAATATATTTAGAGCCCTCAGAAAAGCACAATAGAACTCCAACTACCTGAAAACCGCAAAACATTCACACTTAAATTTTTATTGCAAAAGTATTTCTTTAAATACAGGATTTTTAGCAATCCTTTGACCAAGTACTGCTAAATGATTTCTTCAGTCAGCTTCTAAAGGTTGTTTTCTTTCTTCAGCCAATTCCTTTTTCTCTTGCTTGCCTGTTTCGCATTCTGTCATATTCATGTTCACTAGATGGACTTCTAAGTCTTCCAGACTTCTTAAATTTTCTTTCCTGAAATCTTCTGATTCCATCATTTTAAAATTTTCTATTATAATGCCCTGCTTATTCTGCCTGTCATTAACCATTGTGACTGACTGCCAAGAATCGATAGTCTACTGCAATCTGTTACTGGCGGGGACGGTGCATGGGGCACTGGAATACCACCAAAGCCGAGCTTCCCTGAGCATGGCCAGGCTTCCGGCGCCCCGTGCACCCTTGGATCCAGTGGGTGCTGCTTGTGAGCTGGGGCTGCACCAGTGCGCCTAGCTCTCAGCCGGGTGGCTGCAGGGGAATCGCTGCTGCCGAGGGAAGCACCTGGGCCCCCGCAGCGCATGTGTTACTTGCTTTGGTGTGGTTTCTTTGGTGTATTTCTGTGATGACATGAAAGGAATCTAGAGTTTTACTTCTGTTTAAATATTGCAGTAAGATCCCCAAGGATGTAAATTAAAATAATAATAATTCAAAACTAGATGAAACCAACAAAACATTTGTGATTACATTTTTATTGCAAAATTATTACTTTAAATACAGGATTTTAGGATAGTGATTGACCGAATACTTTAACAGAATCAAAAATTCTCACCCTTCAAATGGCTACATAAAGCTGTCCATGTGTAAACACAGGCTTAGGAATACAAGCACATATTTTGTCAAAAGTTTGACCTTGTGACTTGGTTACAGTCATAGAATAAGAGGGCCCTTGTATACGTGACTAACGGCTCTTGTATATGTGAGGAAATAGCCCATTTAAGTGGCTTCGTTGCCCATTTTTAACCATTTAAATGTGTAATAATGTACAGGTTGGGTAGCATGTTAAGATTTAAATGAGTTTTTACATAGCAAAGTAAAACACATCCCATGTGTATTAGTTTTCTTCATAACATATTACAGCGCTATTCCTCACATGTACAAGGGCCCTATCTGGAGGAGGCGATGGGGATGGTACATGGGGTGCTGGCAGCCTGGGTGTGCTGGCAGCCTGAGGGTGCTGGAGGAAGCTTGGGCTTGGTGGGTATTCACTGCCCCGTACCCCATCCCTGACACCTCCTCTGGCTGCCATCACACCCAGCTGCCATCCCACTACCATCCCAGGGCAGCCAGCCCATTCCCGGGTGGTTCCAGGTGGTGGGAAGGTGGCAGGGACGGTGCACGGGGTGCTGGAAGCCCACCAAGCCTGAGTTTCCCTGAAAACACCCAGGCTTCCAGCGCCGCATGCACCGTTGGTTCTGGCAGATACTGCCTGAGAGCTGGGGCTGCACCCGAGCAGCTAGCACCCTGCCCAGCCGGCCCAGTGGGGGTCTGCCACCGCTGCGGGAAGTACAAGGCCCTCCTACAGCTCAGGGGCTGCAAGACCCAGTGGCAACTCATGCAGGCAGGCTCTGCCAAGTAAAAAACCCCACAAAAACAGTGAGGGGCCTGATCTTCATTTTTTTTCCTCCCGGTACCTGCCTGCATCTCCCGTGGCTGAGGAGTGAGCTGCCAGTGGTTCATGCAGCCCCTGAGCTGCAGGGAACTCCAGTGCTTCCCGCTGTGGTGGCGGCACTGCATGGGCAGCACCCACCCGCTGACACCCGGCCCGGCAGTCCTGTGGGGCACCATCACCATGCAGGGAAGCACTGGAGGCCCCCAGCAGCTCAGATCCCACTGGCAGCTCACCCTCTGGCTGCAGGAGAGGCAGGCAGGTTCTGGAGGGGAAAAAAAGGGAACGGGCCCCTCACTGCTTTATTTCCCCACCTCTCAACCCTGCCCCCTCACCCCCGTGCCCTCGTCGGACCCTACCCACTGCACAGCAGAGCGCCCCAGTGCTTCGTTCTACCTCTAAGTTGTCTACATATCTGTCTGAAATGGTCTTATTCTGTCTGCACTTTTGGTTGTTTCAGTTTCAGCATTGCGATTGGCTGCCAAGACAACTAATCAGAGTGCTCCAGACAGACAGAATAAGTCTCTTGTGATGATACATAAACATTTTGACATGGGATTGCATGTCAGGTCAAGAGAGTTAACATGACTATGAGTGGCGTGACAAGGCAGGTAAGTTATTGGCTAGAAGACTTTAGGCAGAGGCATCAAATAGCACATCTCTGCAATAATTACCTCCAATGATAATACAGTATTAGATTAGAAGCTATATGAATTAGATTTGAATATGTCAAGCAATTGAACTAGAGAAGGAGATCACGTTACAGAAAGTTACGGAGGTGCTGCATTTCTTAGAGAGGGGAAAGCTCTGGCAGTTTTCCATCTGAATTTTAGAAAACTTTCCGGAAAAGTCTGGCAACAATTATTATAAACTATGTACAGTGAAATAGTTGAAAATGGAATTCTGTCTAGAGAAGCAAGAACAGCTTTATCTATTTGTCTACTCAAGAAGTGAAAGAAAGGTTTAACATGTGGAGCCTACCGCCCAATCTCAATATTGAAAGTTGATAACCAGTTTCTCACAACGTGATGAGCTCTAAGACGTAGTAAGGTGATTCCATTCTTGATACATGCCGTACAGGTAGGTTCTATAAAGGGTACTTTGGCCTCGGATAGTTCACACAACTGCCTGACTCATCAGCAGCTGTTCTCTCACTACACTGGCAAAGGTGCTATGATTGGAGTTGTGGGAGAGCTGTGCCTGGCTGCATCCGATTCTAAGAGACTGGTGAGCGTAATCTCTGCTCCACATGGAGGGTGAGAGGCAATAGTGCTGAACAACCCAGTCCCAGGTGACCTTCCAACCTATTTGAACCACCTTGGATTGACAGACTGGTTTCATCCTCTGGATGCCATAATTTTCTGCCCTGTTCTTAACTGTCTGCTTCCTTGATGCCATTTTCCATTTTCCTGTTATTTCATTTGGGCCTTCCAGCTGATTGTCATATTCAGTAAAGTACTGCATCGGTATTATTGTGTGTGCTTCCCATTGTTTACTTGCCTTGTCATTATCACTCTTTATCCTCTTTATTCTCATGTTCCTCTTAGTCCTAAAGCGATCCCTTTTATGTTTTTGAACCCTTAATCTAATTTCAGTGCGTCTCTCACAAACACCAACCAAATTCAGAGGGGTGTCCCAAGCAGGCGTCCCCCGCAACACCAGTGCTGCTGGTCAGTCTGGTTGAACCTTAATCCTCCTGTCCACTGGTAACAAGTGGGCATCCTGGGGCCGGTCAAATCGTTGACCCACCCACTTGTCTCAGGGCTAACTGCCCGCCTCCCTCACCTGCCACAACCTTGATGATACAGGTGAAAGATGAGAACATGGCAGGAAGCTGCCCACTTACTTGCACTGTGTAACAGGAGGCCCTTCCTGCCCAAGTTTTTTTGGGCTAAGCGCCCGCCTCTCTTTCCTGCCACACCGTGGCAATACAAAAGGATGGTCTTAATTAAGCGGGAGGCTGTCCATCTCTGGCCCCGATTCCAGAGGATGTTATCTGCAGCTCCAAATCCTCCCCTATGCTGCAGCTCATGTCTCACAGCTGGCATCCCAGTTCTTAGCATTTTTGGCCCCATCCTGGGCCCCATAATCCTCCAGTCTGGACTCCAACTGGCTCCTTCCAATCAGGCGGCCTACTCCGCTCATTCTGGGCTGTCTACCTCCCTGCACTCTTCCCCCTCTCAGGTGTGCCGCACACCCCGGGACCTTTGGCCACACAGGCCCTGGCCTCCCCTCCAAGGCCAGTTAGAAACCCCAGGCCCTTGGCTCTGGGCGTCCCTCACAGTGGGCCCCTGGCCCTTTTGACCCTTCTGGTCCTGGCCCCAGCACTGACCAGTTGAGGGTGCCTCAAGTCAGGGTTGTGAGCATTTAGTCCACTCTCTCACAGGGGTCCGCCGTCTCAGGCCTACTATGGGGTTACCCACCTGGTTGTGGGAGCTGGGGTTATTAAGGCGCCCCGACCCGCCTTTCACCGGGGTGGTAACTGGCCTAGCATTTCCTGGGGGCTCCCACGCCACTAGGAGCCCCACCAGGCCACCCATTCCCGGCAGGGTGCAGTTTTCGGTCATGCCCAGGACCAAGAGCCTCCTAGCCATCCCCATAAGCTCTTTCCCTTACCACCTGGTTGTTCCTGCTGCAGCTCAGCGAGGCAATATTTCTGCCTCGGCTGGCAGCAGCAGACTGCAGCCTTTATATACAAAGTTGTCAAAATGACTGCTGCCATCAGGCACTTGCTAGATGCCTGGTCCAGCCCTTAAAGTGGCAGGCACTAGCAGTGCCCTGCCACACGCTGATACCTAGGGCTTATATACACGGCTCCGACCTCCCCTACACCGTGTCCCATGCCTCGCAGATGGCATCCGTGGCCTCACACCCAGCCTTCGCTTGCATCAGGATGGATGGGGCTGCTGCGGAGAGGAGGGGATCCTTGAGGCACTCTCCAGATGACTGTGCCTCTGCAGCTCTTTGGGCAGCTGATGGAAGCATTTCAGGATCAGGAGCTTCCTCAGTACCCTGACGGGAATTTCCTTCTCCTGCAAGGGTACACAAACCAGTCAGGGACTCCAGGGCCACCAGGGACAGTCAGGTAATGACACTGGAGCCAGCACAATCCCAAACCAGCCCAAAGCCATGTCTACCAGACGCGTTGTCCCCTACCAAACACACACCGTCTTTAGCTTCCCTACCCAGAAATCACCCTCTCCTTGGCTACAAGTGAGAGAGTGTGTCGTGCCACTCATTTCCTGAATCCAACCATGCTGCTCACCTCTGCCCCCGTCAGGTGGCCAGCTTGTCCCAGGATGGCATAGAGCAGAACCACCCCGGCCTGGCTCACGTGCAGCGTGATGTGGTGGATCCCCAGCAGCGCCCTCTGTGCAAACGCTCTCCTCTGGTCTTCGGAGAGGATCTTCCTGAACGCCTGAAACCCACAGGACACAAGGCATTGGCGCATCCCAGAGCCAGGTTCCCTGTCAAGGAACTGGAATGCGTTGCCCTTCTGATGGGCTGTGTGGAGAGGGAGAGCCCGGCTGGAGCCATGGCAGGTCACTCTGCTTGAGAGCCTTTCAAATCCTTCAGCTGATGCAAAGTCCAGATAAGGAGAGGAGGACTCAGGTCTTGTTCCCCTCTCCTGCCCTGGCCTTCTCCCTGCCTTTCACACAGGGCTGTCAAGTAGCCTGGGATGGGAGCTCACAGTGTCCCCTACTGAAACCCAAGGGGAGGGTGGTTCTGCTCTTTAACTGTGAAGAGAAGAGCACAGCATGTCTGCGCTTCTGCACAGAATGGGACTTTCTGCAAGGATCTGTTGGAGCAATGGCGGGTGTGTGCTGGCCACCTGCCAACCACAGGTCAGGGCTGCCCAGCTCAGGACCTCCAGTGTCAGTCACGGAGGGACAGTGGGATCCTGCGGGAAGTCAGGGGATTGTCCTTGGGCCACATCAGTGTGACACCATGCAAGACATACAAACCGTGGACACTGCTAGGACTCGGGCCTACAACCATGCACCCTTGTCCCTCACTCTAAGCCTGATGGAGGGTGCTGTGGGCTGAAGGTAGAGCCTTCCTCCTGAAGGCAGGAGGCAGGTATTCCAGGGAAGCAGCCCCACCCCCCGAGCTGGTGTACAGAATGGGCAGAGCATCCTTACCTCTCCCATTGTGGCCAGATCGATGTAGAGAAGGATTCGGCGGGGCTGGTGCTGGCTGATTGGCCACAGCTCCTGTGCCTCTTGGATGTCTTGCCCTAGGACAGAGAGAGGCTGGTCAGAGCTGCTGTTCTGACTTCAGAACTGAAAACATGTGAGCGCTCTGATCTGCAGACCCTGGGACTGGTGCCATGGTACAGATGATGTCTAAGAGGGGAACCTCCCGATCTCACTGAAGGCAGGCTGTAGCCCAAGGGTTACGTAACACCCTACAGTCCCTCCCCTGAGCTCTAGGCTACTTCTGTTGCCCTCCCTGAGGCCACTTTGCCTTCACACCTCTGTCAACTCCCCGCTATGTCACATTCCCAGATTGCAGACCCTGGACAGGCTGATTTTCTCAGGTGATTCCCACAGCTGGACTCAAGGTTTCCATACCCTTCTGATGCAGCAAGATCTTGTAGAGGTGGGAGAGGCCCTCCTTGGCCTGGTGGCTGATCTCCTCCACTGGGTCACTGATGCACAGACCCAGCAGGGCCACCAGGTCACCCACCAGGGGCACCTTGGGCGAGTCCTAAGGAAAGGCAGAGGACAGGGGAGTCCATCTAGGTCTGACCGGCAATCCCCTCAGGCTCTCTGGGCCGTGTGCATCTCCTGAAGCCTGAGAACGAAATCCCTCTGCCTGCCATACAGCAGGGAGCCAAGGGTCTAGGAGCGGGCCCCCCTGAGGACTCCCTGCATTTGTTGCTCCAGGAGGAGCAGCAGGGCTCCTGAGACAGGCATGAATCTGCCTGGAGCACTCTATGGCAGCTGCTGCCCTCTCCTGAGACAGGGGCTCTTAGCCAGGAGCACAAGCCCTTGAATCAAGCACAGCCAGTTCGCAGCCCTCACTCTGCCATGCAGGGATCCTCTCTCCTATCCCGCACTTACCGCTGCCACTGCTATCCCACAGGCTTTTTCACCAGCCCTGCCTCTGCCTAAAGTCAGCACCTGACACAAGGCTCATTTACCTCAAACTGTGGGAGGAGGGAGACTGCAAAGCAGAGCAGGCTGGTGGTGATCTTCATGGCCGTGGCTCTGTCCCTCTCATCTTCCACCTGGAGCCACAAGGTCAAGTGCTGTGGGTGGAAGAAGTTCATGGCAGTGGACACGTGCTTCTGTTGTACCAATGATCCCCACCCCCGCTTCCTCCTGAGTGCTGCTCCTTTAAGCCCAGGGTAAAACATCAGCCTCAGGGGGCCAAACGCTGTAAGAAGGGATTGTTGCACCCAGCACGGCCCTGCCCCCAAACGGCCTTTCCCAGCCCCGACCCCTCCCTCTGCATCTCAGGGATGGTTTTTATCTCTTAAAGCTGGGACCAGACTCTGTCTCAGGGCTGCTCCTCTCCTCCCTGAACATAGACAGCATGACAGGAAGGAGAAAAAATCCTGTATCCGTGCCAGGCTCCAAAGCCCAAATCCAAAGGGGCATCCTCCACTCTGTGGGTAATCCCTGAGGGATCGGCACGGTGAACTCGCACCAGACTCCTGTCTCAAGGAAGGAGCCGGGGATTCTTCTCTGAGGACCGGCTCCTGCAGTGCACAGGCCATTGAAGCTGCCCCCGTCCTAAACCCAGCCTCTCCCCATGGTGCTCACCTGCCCGATGAACTGCAGCCTGGCCAGGCTGGGGGCAGTTGCCAGCAGGCACCTCAGCGTGGCCTCCAGGTACTCCACGCTGATCCGCTGCATGCCCTGGAAGAGGGCAGAGAGCCAAGAGGGTCAGTGCTGGAAAGTCCTGTGCCATGTCTGCCAGGGGATGGCTGGTGGGACTGTGCGGTGAGAGAAAGAGGTACCTGGATGTGCTGGCTGTTGTGCCCTGTGGCCATCAGGAAGGTCTTGTGGAGGGTGGTGTAGAGGAGGTGCGATTCCAGGGCTGGCTCCAGGGCTGGCTTCAGTTTGCTGTCAGGAAAGAGGAGCCTGTCTGGATGGAGCTCTGTAGGCTTGGGAGTGGCTCTGATGTGGGCAGGTCTCGACAGGGAAATAGGCACCCAGAGGCGATACTATGAATTGAAACCTCAAGGAAGGCTGAAGTGTGCCACCATTTACCCAGGGTTGGCCCACTGACCCCTCTGCTGCCCTGCCCACCGATCCTTGACCCTCCTACAGTATCCGCACGGCTGGCCCTTTGCTGAAGGCCCTTGTGTCATCACTACAGGGAAACTCAGTACCCGACCTGGGGAAAAGACACATTCCCACCCCATCAGCAAAGCAGAGGAACTAGTTTAGGTGGGGTTGGGCCAAGGAGGACACTGAGCAGTGCTGCAGTTAGTGAAGTTAGACAAATGACCAAGTACCTGAGGATGCAAACAACAGCCATGCTGTAAGGAAGGATGGTGCTGGGCTCTTCTTCACACTGGGACAGCTTGTCAATCAGCACCTGAGAGACGCATGGGGGAGCGTGAGAAGGAGACCTCACAGTGCTCCTGGGGCACCTGGATGCCACCGCCCACCTGGGCCCCCCCACCAGTTCTCTCCTCCGCCCTCACTGAACAAGGCTCTCCTCTTCCCTCCGACACGCTCATGAACACCCTGTTGGTCACCCGGTTTCCCCACCCGCTCCCACACCTGTCCTCCAGCCCTCTCTTTCCCCTAACACCCTGTACTCATTCACCCCACAATGTCTCGCTTCTCTACCCCCTATCCACACACCTAGCAACACCTGCCCTCTCCTCTTCACTCCAGTCCCCATTCACACATCCTCTCCTGGCTGCTTAACTTCTGACCCGAAGCAGCCAGTGCTCTTTTGAACTCACCACAATCCTCTCCACAAGTGCCGCTTTGCAGCAGGGCGGCTCCAGGCTGTCCTCGCCCCTCTCCATTGTAGCCAGGCACAGCGTGGGGACGGCACGGAGGAAAGTGAGCCCCTCATTCACAGTCTGCATACACCGTAAGTTACAATGGGAAAAGGCCGGCTCATAGCCAGGGACCTGCCTGCCCTCCCAAGGGGAGCGTGGGGCTCAGATCTGGTGGTATCCCCTGTTCTCAATCCACATCTCCTCGTGGGCAAATGGGGTCTGGCACAGGGGTGGGGTCTCTGTGGGGAGGGGTCCCCAGGTTGTTTGGGACAAAAGCACCTCCGGCGAGGGTCCCAGCCCACATGGGCTGCACGTGCCCATCAAAGGCTGTGGCTCACTCGGTTCCTCCTCCCCAGAGGGCCACATGGTGGGAGAGTGGACGGGCTGGTGCTGGTGCTGGTCCAGCTCTGGGATGTTCCTACCTGGTCCGTGCTCTGGAGGTGCCGTAGGATGACTGAGAGGGCGGCTTCCTCCAGGTAGGTGAAGTCCTCCCTCTGCTCTTCCTCTGCCTTGTAGAAGGGCAGGACTGTATCTGCAGGGAGAGGGAGAGACTGTGATGCCTGCTGCTGTGGAGGGGAAACAGAGGGGCAATGCAGAGGAGAGGTGTGTCCACGTTCCTGCAGCCCAGGAAATGGCCCCGTGGCTGCCCAAGTGCTATATGGCCCCTCTCCATGCACTGCCTCAGGCCCCGCTTGTCCCAGCACCCCAGGGAGGTGCCTGCCCCTCTGTGAGATTCGGGGACCCTCACGTACAAGGCTCCCTCTTCCCGCTCCCCACCCAGGACCATGTCTGTGGCCCCCACTGGGGGTGCGAGGCCTCCTGTCACTCAGGCTGTTGCTCTGCCTGGGATCCCCTGGCCCCATCACAGAGCGACTCACTGCACTCAGGGGTCACTGCCCTGTTTGCACAGGACGTCTGGGTGTCACCTCACCTCTGGTGGTGGCAGCATGTTGCTGGAGGCCCACAGCCTCCTGGGAGCTGTCGCTGTCCTCCCTGGAGGAGCTGGAGCCCAGCTTGAAGCAGGGCCTGTGCAGCTCCTGCCCTGGGGAGCCTGGCTTCTCCTCCCAAGCCACATGTGGAGTGGCCTTCGGCTGGGCTTCAGGGCTGGGGTCCTGGCTGCTGTGTTTGGGGCTGGGGCTGGAGCTGCGCGGGGGCTGTGCCTGGGTCTCTGGCAGTGCTGGGCCCTTCCTACCCAGCTGTATCCTGGGCCACCTCCATCGGGGCCTGACTGGCTCCTCTCCCTGCTCTTCCGTGGCTGCTGGAGGTGCCCTTCTTCTCCAGCCCACGAGACAGTGCCACCATCGGCCTTTCGTTTTTGCAGCCTCTGCCTGGTGGTGGCCGCCCTGCTCCTCCTCCTCAGGCTTCTTCCTGTCCTTCTCCTGTCCTGGGGCCATCCTTGCCGTCCTCTTTCTGAAGATCCGCCTCAGTCTCTCCCTCCTGACACAGGAACAGTCAGGAGAGTGGGTTCAAAGCTGTCTCTCCCTACTTGTCTGTCTGCCCCTTCCCCGAGCTGGGTGACTCCCCCACATCCCATGCTTTCCCCTAAATACTGGGTGCCAGCTATTGGCTGTCAGAGCTTTGCAAGCTGTTGGCTCAGGACCAGAGACCTTCAGTTAGTTTGGACTAACAACTCCCTCCTCCTGCCCTTGCCTGCTCTCCTCATTCAAGTCAGGGGGACTGAACGTTGGGACTCAGGATACATCCTGGGAAGTAGGGCACCTTTTCTGGGAGCTGGGAGCACTCAGAAACTCCACAGATTTGGGCCCCCCGGGACACGTGGCCGGGGGAATGGCCCCTGGCAAGGGAGGTGTTGGGACATCCACTCCTTGGGGATGTTTGCAAACACACTGATGATGGCGCTGGAGAGCCCCAGAGGAGATGTCATCACTTCTGGGCATATGGTTTCCCGCCCACAGCTGCTCCTCCCTGGCCAGAAATGGGAAGGCGGCTGGGACAGGCTGCGGACCACTCACTTGCCCTGGAGGGCTGGCGGACTGCTAGGTAGAGTCTCGCAGTCCCTCTGGCTGGGTTCCTCGCCTTCTTCTGTGGTCCTTGGCCTCAACGGGTCCTGCCTCCCAGGAGTCTCTGCAGCTGCTGGGCGCCTCAGTAGATGCAGCTAGGTGGATGTGTCTTGTACCTGGAAGGGGACTCTGCCATGTATTAGGAGACTTGTTGGAATATGCCGTCGTGCACTGCCCCTTCCCCTACAAACACATTAAACACTTCCCTTTCTCCTGCATCCCTCCCCCTTCCCCCTTCCCTTGCTCTCTCCCAGGCATAACTGCCCCTCCCTGATTTCCCCTTACAGCCCTCGGTGGCAAAACTGGATAAAGTTGTACAGGCGCGTTGCCCCTCATGGCTGCTCTTGGCCTCTCTTCTCAGAAGGCGCGCTCCCTCTACCTTTTCTTACCCAGTTCCTTTTTTCCAGACAAGGCCTGTACTCATGTTTTGCACCCTAAGTATATCTAACACGATATCTCCTTAACCAACAACTGTTGTTGCCTCTATGCTGGCGGGGTGCCAGATGCCATCCGTCCTGGCTGGATAGGGAGACCTGGAGCAGGAAGGATTTGGCAGCCTGGAGTCACCAGGGCAGGCAGAGATGGTCTGAATCAAAAATAAAATACACAGACAAGGTTAAAGCACAAGCAATTCCTATCATGTGCTATTCAGGGCTTGGTCTCCAGAGTGACTTGGGCTCCTCTGCACTGCTCACGCGCTTGGGAGAAAACATTAGTAATCCCCAACCTGACATCAGAAAAGACCATTGCTTCCCTGCCAGCTACACAACCACCTGCGCCTCAGGGTGCATTGTCTCATTACCTGATCCTCAGCTGCTTGTGCAGGGGAAAGGAGACAGGAAAGAAATCCTCCTCTGGAACAGGCTCTCCTGGGACTCTGCGACGGTCACCAAGAAAATCACTAACAACAACAAAAGGTGTCTTTCATTCTCATGGAGTTGTCTGAAATAGTTGCATCTGTTGACTGTGGGGCTACGAAGGAAGTGAATCCTTCAGTTCGATCAGTGAAGAAGGGTCGGGATTGAGCAACACCTCTGTGGGTTGCAATGTTAGGAGCTGTCTACGCTGTTAGCTAATAGTTTCATGGGTGAGTTTGAGGATGTGACAGGCAGAAGGAGGAAGGAAGACAAACATTTCCTAGACGAAACTGCATCTTTTGGAGCCGCAACCTGGTAATCTGAGGTGTGATCCTAACGTGGCGCTCATGTTTGGCTGCCCTATTTAACCACGGGGGGCATGGCCCTCTATGTCAGACCTCTTGAGCGTACATTGACAACATTTCGTAGAGGCAGGACACTGACTGCCGTGCTTCCCCTCTTTCACCTCTGTCAAGGTTCGGGTGTTAGGTGTGTGTTGTGGCAGGGTTGAGAGCAGGCTGGTACAGGGCTCGGCTAATGGTGCGTATGGGATGGTCTGAACAGGGCTGATGCTGCCTGAGGAAGGGGTTGCTGAGTCCTGGCTGCAAGCCTTGCTCACCTCATGTTGTGGCAGAAGAGGGGGCAGCTTTCCCCATCCCTCACTTACCCGCTCCTCTCCAGATGGAGAACAGCCGTCAGCACCGCTCCGGCCGCCGACTGCAACTGACTGCCGTTCCCCGGCGCCGGCGCAATGATACGAACGCTGCCGCGGCAACGCCCGGGGATGAGTTCCGCCAGGCCCCTCCCCCTCCCCCCAGGCTCCCCCGCCCCCAGGTCCACGCCCATTTCCTACTTCGCCCACGCTGCACGCTCCCCGGTGGCCCACGGTCCTGCGAGCACATCAGTTGACCCCCAAGTGAATGACTTATAAGGGATAGAGAGCTGAGCCGGAAAGAATTAAGGGAAGTGCTTCATATATCAGGTGTCAAATATGATATGAAATACTCCACAGCTTTTTCCGTGAAGTTGGAGGGAAAGGAGAACTGTTTCTTTTCTCCCTCGGACACGTGGAAGGAGCTGGAAAAATCCTGTCCTGATCTAACACGAAGAGAGAGAATCACAATTCCTTGAACAAAATTTTGACGTGTCTGTTTATTTTAATATGTAGCAAACCCCCCAGATTTTCTTTTTTTCTTCTAAAATGCATTCCCTCCCCTTCCCTAACCGTTTCTGACATTCCCCCCCCCTCTCTATTCCCTATAGATATGTATAAGTGAGCTAAGACATAGGATAAGCTTCAGCATTTCATTTTAGTAGCAACCCTGCTCTGGACAACACCTACTAGACAAGGACCCCTTCCCAGCCTGGATAGGCAGCTATCCCCCCTGCCCCCTCTTCCACCAGGGACTTGCACTCTGCTTCTCTTCCCCACCTGGACTCCAGCCCTTCCACTGAGTCTCTTTCTCCTGCTGCCATTTTGAGAGAGAGAGAGAGAGAGTGTGAACCAATAACTTCATGGGGCTGTGTAGTGTGTTGTCTGTTTAATAAACCTGTTATTTTGAAACCCCGAGTTGGGTTTTTGTCTGTTTCCTGACTGTCTCCTCCTTGCCACCACTTATCTCTCCCCCCCAACTCCCACCCCCATATCTCAGCTGTCTGCCTCCGTTTCCAGCCCCAATCTACCTTAAGTAACCCCAAACCTCAGGTCCTCAGCCAGCTTCTCTCTAGTGCACTGGTTCTAATCTCTGTTCTGGCAACTTTCACTCCCTACGCTTTAACTCTCTCTCTCTCACGTGCACCTTCCCCCAAGTGTCCCAGGTACCTGCAGCACACACATACATACCGGATCATCCAAGTTAGGAACTTACCTATGTGTAGGTGGGTTGTAGGTGTGTGAACTGATGAGTGCGTGTATGTGTATATATATGTCATTGTGTGCCTGATATATGAATGAGTGATCTGTGTATGTGTATTGAGTGTGCTGGTATGGACAATTGATTTTTGTCTAACTTTCGGGGTGTATAGTGTATGTGCTTGAATTGGTGATAGCTATGCTTGTGCCTAGGCTAATTTGGATGTGTATGTGCCTGAGTTGGTAGTGCGTGTGTGTGTGTGTATGTGTGTGTGTGTGCGTGCGCCTGCGCGTGCATCCAATTGATTTGTGGGTTTGCATATGCACAACTGTGTCACACCCTCCTATCTAACAGCACAATATTGAGATCTTCTCCTGCTGCTGCGGGTTTGCCCTCCGCCTCCATGCCCTGGGCCATCCTCCATAATGCTATAGTTCTGTAATTAAGATAATTTAGTTTAATCAATAAATAATAAATATTTATTTAAGTGCATATCCAGGTGTGTCTTTGACTCGTTGTGATGGTCTCCACTTGGGCTCATGGGTGGTGCTTGGACGTGCTGTGATTTCACACTTCCCTGGCACTTTGAGTTTGGACCTGATGGAGTACAGTATTCTCTGTCCATAAAAAGGAGTGAGGCACATCAGTCCCCTTTAGGACCCACATGCTTGGCTCAGGCCCTGTTTCCCTAGAAGATCCCTAATTCTCTTATTCCAGGGCCAGAACCAGATCCTTCAGTAGAAATTATCCCATTGCCCATTGGATTAAAGGGGTGCAGGCCTTGTGAGGCTAAGGTCCAAGAAGCTGCTGCCCTCACAGTGCTGTGTGAGGTTGCTTGTTAGGAAGCTTTAGTGTGCTGTAACAATCCCACGGGGACAGAGCTTTGCCATGATCACACCTAAGCTCTTCTCCCTTGTGTTGCAGATGTGATGACACTGCTGTCTGTGGGGTTTCTGGTGCAGCCCCTGGAGTTAGCTGGTGCAACGTCTAAGCCCAGGCTTTCTGACCCACCTGCCTGGGCTGATCTCATCCTAGCAGATGAGTCGGAGAGGCAATTGAGTGCAGAAAGGAAACTTTCTGGTTCTCAGCTAACAGGCAAGGTGATGCTGTTGCTCTTCACAGCGACAGCTGAGAGGGAACATAAAATACTACCCTTGTTCTGTCCCGAAGCTTTGCACATCACTGTGTGCATGGACCAGGAGAAGGAGTCTGTAAGCAGTCAGGTCCAGTGCTTGTTCCACCTATGAGGGGCCTGGGCGGATGTCAAGGCAGGAGGATCCGCTCATGCTTTCCTGGTACTCCAACCTACTACCCCAGGGGTTTTCAACCTTTTTTCGTTTAAGTTCCCCCAGTGGCTGGACATGGAAACTGAGGAAGCGTCAGAAGGTGGAGAGGGATCAGTGGGGTGGAGGGGATGCCAATATTATTCATGGGATGGACAGAGACCTCCACACTCCCCACTGCACCGGGGGAGGAGATGTAACCGTCGCCCGTCTGGAAGGCTGAGAAGTGGGACTGTGTGAAGCTTCGATTTGGCGGAGATTCAGTTCAATTTGGTGGCTGGATCTCTGAATATGAACTGAATCAGAGGACCTTTTAATCTCTCCAAATCGAATCAGAACCTCTGAATTGATTCGGAGAGATTCGGAAAGAGTGTGCGATTCAGACACAGACACAGCTTTAAATGTTTTTTCTACATAAGTCTAGGTAGCAGATGGCTCGTGAACACTGCGATGCTGGGGCGCATGGAGCGTCCCACAGGAGCATGGGGGCGCCCCCCAGCAGCAGACCCAGAAGTGGACCAGAAGCACTTCCGGTCCACTTCTGGGTCCGCTGGGTAGTGCACCGGGGCCCTCCTGCATCCCCCCAGCTTGGTCACTGGTGCCTCCTGGGTCTGGGGGGACATGCAGGGTCCCCCCTGAGTCTGATTGCAGAGCCGAGGGGATGGGGGGCCCTGATGCGCTCCCCGGCAGACCCAGAAATAGACTGAAAGTACTTCTGGTCCGCTTCCGGGTTCACCACCGAGCATGTGGGGGGCGGGGGGGCGCACTCCTGTGGGACGCTCCATCACAGCGATCATGAGCCGTACTGGTACCTCGAGGTATGTATAAAATATTGAAAGCTGTGTCTATGGTCGAATCACTGATTCCCTGAATCAGCATTGAATCTTCAGATTCAGATTCACCCAAACCAAATCAGGGACAGTGATCTGAATCAATTAATCAAATCCCTGTCCCCAACTTGGGCCAAATCCGAATCATGTAGGGCCTGTTTTGCACACCCCTACTGAGAAGGCCCCTGAAGACACGGGCTGTCCTAGTGTGGAAAAGAGGGAAGAGACGCTGGATCTCCAAAGCCAGCCTTTTCAGGGCAGTTGTCAACTCCCCGCTCGGTTACAGCTGCAAATCCAGAGCCCTTCTGTGACAAGCTGCAGTGATGACCTCCCCTGTGCAAAGAGGCTGCTGCCATTTGGACAATGGTTCCTTTCACTCAG
Source organism: Alligator mississippiensis (assembly GCF_030867095.1). Lineage (NCBI taxonomy): Eukaryota > Metazoa > Chordata > Crocodylia > Alligatoridae > Alligator > Alligator mississippiensis. The sequence continues at coordinate 465,749,671 of NC_081824.1, read as the reverse complement.
GACTTGAAATGTCATTTCTTGGTGTCGCTGACTCTTTTACCTAAGCTCTGTTTCTTGGCTTCATTTGGGCAGGTTGCTCTTCCTTCATTACCAATCCAGTAAGATTGTTCCTTACTGGAAACACCGAACTTCCCCCTGCACACAACGGATCATCTGACCCCTCCAGAGCAAAATATGGTATTAACCTCTTGCTTATCGCTGGGTCTCCTTAGAGATGCCATGCTGTGCCATTTCTGGGGCATCCTGGTCCCAAAATGACATCTCTCATGTAAGCATCCCCTCCGTGCATGCTTCCATAGCACTCTGACAGCCGGGACTGGTAGCGGGCCTTGAACCCCACTGAAATCACCAGATGAGTGGCCTGATATGCTTTTAGGACTTGGGCATCCTGAATGTCCCTTGTGTATCTAGGCCGTGTGGCGAAAGCCAGCCCTGGGCCTGGCACAAGTCCTGGCTGATTCGTTATGGCTCCCCACGCAGAGCACTGTTTCCCAGAACTGCTTGCACCTGGATTTCTATTTTAAACCCAGCCACAGTGAATGTGTAATCCCTCTCCCAACAATGGGCCTGCCCTCCCCAGAGTTCCCACACAGGGTAATAGGGTGGCTTGACAGACAGGCAGGCAGGGCTGGGGCATCCGCAGGGGCTGCACAGGCAAGAGATGAAGCTTGGCACAGGCACGTACTGCAATGAATGGCACCCAGCAGGAGACGGACCCCGGGGTGCCACCTCAGCAGCCCCTGCTGCCATGTGCTGCCAATGCCCCCCGGTCCTGCAGGCTGGATCCCAGCGCAGAGCAAGCTAGAGGCTGCCAGCCCCTGTCCTGAACACCAAGACCCCAGGGGCAGGTTTCAGGATGCACACGTAGTCGGTCCCCCAGGCCCTGCACAGCAGGAGACGAGCTCCGCAAGGATGTCTGCTGTTGTGCGTGGATGTAGGACAGTGATTCGTGCCCCTTTAAAGGCTTGATGCCAGAGCTCACCCGCAGTGGGAATTGGCCTGAGTCAGGCCAGCAATACGAGGCTCTCAGTGAGACAGGAAGATCGCTGTGTGGGCTGTGCTAAATCCACTCGAGTGACCAGAGAAAACTGCCTGATCATTTCTTGGCCATGATGTAAGTGCCTGCCTTACACCCTCACACACACAGCACACACAATAACCTCTGGAGCACGACTGAGCTCCCTGCTCTGTGTCAAGGCAGAGGTTTCGCACCATGGTCTGCTCAACGTGCTGGACAATGGGAGGCCTCTGGTTTGGCAAGTCACATTTTAAAACTCAGGCGATGCGGTGCACCCGCCTTTGCATGTAAAACACTTCACGTGGAGAAGGGGACCGAGGTGGGATAACGTGTGATAGATGAAGACCAAGCTGTTAGATGGGTGAGGAGGAGTCTTAGTAAGCATAAAATTATAGCTGTTAGTCGTGTTTCAGCTCTTGCAGCAGTAGTGCCTTCCTAAAAACAGAACTTTTAATGATCCCTGAGAAACGTCTGTTCTCTATTCCCATTACAAGGATGGGAAGGACATGGGACTGTTTAATGCCAGGAAATGAAAGATCTAACCTTGTATAATTTAACACAGAAAAGCACTTACTCTGTGGAAATTTGATTAGGGAAATCCTGCAGTGCGTCTCCACCTCTCCCTGCAGAACGGCACCGATTCTTCCCATACTTCTCCCTAGTTCATCTACTAGCTGAGTGGGAACAAGGACATCTCCAGAGATGATGAAGTGCCAGGATGCAGGACAGGGACATTTCTACCTGGGAGAAGTGGGACAATCTGTGCCTTCTCCTTTGCCTGAGGAAGGGTGAGGGAGCCCAGTAGCTTACAAATAAAGAAGTTTTTTTTACAACTATTTACTTGTTCTAATAGAAGATACCACCCTGTAATATCTGGTATAAGCAAGTCTTTTGGGCCTGGACCTGTGGTTCTGGTCATTAGAGACCTTCATGTAAGCACCAAAGTTCATCAAGGATGAGCCTTTTTGCAGGTAAGAGTACATGGATTTGGAAATTGTGGGTGGGTGCAGCAACCAGGCCACACTTTAGAGGTCAGCTGAACTTTGAGATGACTTAAGAGTTCAACATGTCCACTCCAGACACTTCATAGATGAGAAAGGGCCACGGGGTGGTGGGGACAGAAGAAAGAGAAGGTGACGATTTTACTCATTCCAAAACTAGGTCTTACTTTGTAAAGCGGTATTTCTGCTGGAAGTCCCTACCCTACTCAACCTTGAGTATATCTATATCTGTATCTGTATCTGTATCCGTAGCTATATCTATATCCTCCATAATAGCCCAAAGAATTGTGGAGAAAACTCAAACGAATTGGAAATCGTTGGGTATTCGTTTCTCTGATCGTGTTCTCGCATTGTCGGTCCATAGATTCATAGATTCATAGATATTAGGGTTGGAAGGGACCTCAATAGATCATCAAGTCCGACCCCCTGCATAGGCAGGAAACAGTGCTGGGTCTAGATGACCCCAGCTAGATGCCCATCTAACCTCCTCTTGAAGACCCCCAGGGTAGGGGAGAGCACCACCTCCCTTGGGAGCCCGTTCCAGACCTTGGCCACTCGAACTGTGAAGAAGTTCTTCCTAATGTCCAGTCTAAATCTGCTCTCTGCTAGCTTGTGGCCATTATTTCTTGTAACCCCCGGGTGCGCTTTGGTGAATAAAACCTCACCAATTCCCTTCTGTGCCCCCGTGATGAACTTATAGGCAGCCACAAGGTCGCCTCTCAACCTTCTCTTGCGGAGGCAGAAAAGGTCCAGGTTCTCTAGTCTCTCCTCGTAGGGCTTGGTCTGCAAGCCCTTAACCATACGAGTGGCCCTTCTCTGGACCCTCTCCAGGTTATCTGCTCCCTCTTGAAGTGCAGCACCCAGAATAGCACACAGTACTCCAACTGCGGTCTGACCAGTGCCCGATAGAGGGGAAGTATCACCTCCTTGGATCTGTTCGTCATGCATCTGCTGATGCACGATAAAGTGCCGTTAGCTTTTCTGATGGCTTCGTCACACTGCTGACTCATGTTCATCTTGGAGTCCACTAGGACTCCAAGATCCCTCTCCACTTCCGTGCCACCCAGCAGGTCATTCCCTAGGCTGTAGGTGTGCTGGACATTTTTCCTCCCTAGGTGCAGCACTTTGCATTTCTCCTTGTTGAACTGCATTCTGTTGTTTTCTGCCCATTTGTCCGACGTGTCCAGGTCTGCTTGCAGCTGTTCCCTGCCCTCTGGCGTGTCCACTTTTCCCCATAGCTTTGTGTCATCTGCAAACTTGGACAGAGTACACTTCACTCCCTCGTCCAAGTCGCTGATGAAGACATTAAAGAGTATCGGTCCAAGGACCGAGCCCTGCGGGACCCCACTGCCCACACCCTTCCAGGTCGAAGCCGACCCATCCACCATGACTCTCTGGGTGCGACCCTCCAGCCAATTCACCACCCACCGGACCGTGTAGTCATCCAAGTCACAGCCTCTTAACTTGTTCACCAGTATGGGGTGGGATACCGTATCGAAGGCCTTCCTGAAGTCTAAGTATACGACATCCACCCCTCCTCCTGCGTCCAGGTGTTTTGTAACCTGGTCATAAAAAGAAACTAGATTAGTCAGGCACGATCTGCCTGCCACGAACCCGTGCTGGTTTCCCCTCAGCATAATTTGTCCTGCCGGGCTCTCACAAATGTGAGCCTTGATAATTTTTTCAAAGATTTTGCCTCTGATGGAGGTGAGACTGACTGGCCTATAGTTGCCCGGGTCCTCCTTCCTCCCCTTCTTGAAAATGGGGACCACATTGGCCCTTATCCAGTTCTCCGGGACTTGGCCCATGTGCCACGAGCGTTCAAATATTCCCGCCAGTGGCTCTGCAATGATGTCGGCCAGTGCCTCCAGTACCCTCGGATGGAGCTTATCCGGGCCTGCCAACTTAAAGGCATCCAGTTCTTCCAAGTGACTCTGCACCATCTCAGGGTCTACGCATGGCAGTCTGGCGCCTTGCTGCTGCCTCTCTACAACCCCAGTGAGAGACTTGTCGTGCCCCTCGCTTAGGAACACTGAGGCAAAGAACTCGTTGAGTTCAGCCTTGTCCCCTCTGTCCATCACCAATTGTTTCTGCCCATTTAGCAGGGGTCCTATTCCTCCCTGGGCCTTCCTTTTACTCCCTATATATCTAAAAAACAATTTCTTGTTGTCTTTTAATGTTATCATAATTTCAGTAAAATATTAATAAATGTTGAATCGAAGAAGCATTCTGCCTTTTGAAAAGACATCTTGTTCAGGAGAGTGCAACTGTTTAAAAAGATGACCTTTAACAGGACTTTTTAACTAATAAATATTTAATTGTCTTAAATAATAGGAACATAAATGTTGTAACTATATACTATTTGTCATCTCAGGAATGGAGGTTGTACAGCCATTCTGCAGACCCTGTCTGGGTGCACGTCCGTGCTTTTGCCACGTTTAGATGAAAACTGGAACTGACACAGGCTGGGGGCTAAAAACCTGATCCTGCCAAACCTTCCCGGACCCCAGAAATCCCCTGCAGATCCTGCATCCCCATAATCCCTCCCATGGATTATGCTTACCCCCATCTTCCCACAAATTGTGCCAACCCATTCCCCACCCAACCCCCCATGGACTGCACCTGCCCCCCCACCGCCACCCCCCTGCAGACACCCCCTGCCCCCTGCCCCTCTGCCGATGCCCCCCTATCTAGGGTTACCAGGGGGAGCAGGGAGCTCTGGGTTGGGAACGAGGAGCACCAGCAGCGCTGGGGGGTGGGAAAGGGGCCACATTAGTCGAAATTGTTCTTGGGAATGCTCCCCAGGGGAGACACGTGGGTTCATGCCCATTGTGTTCCTGGGAGCCAAAGACCCGGACCCCCCAGTGAAGAGCCAGGAGGTAGGAGCTGGGCTGAGAGAGAGGGCGAGTGAGCACAGGGGTGCTTGTAGGGGGCTGAGGAAGTGTGAGCGTGTGTGCAAGCATGTGTGTGCATGTGTGCGTGTGGGGCTGTGCTGGGCAGGATATGTCAGCTGAGTGGAGCCCGGGAGGGAAACCCCCTGCCCAGGTCCCTACTTAGTTGAGCCCCCCAGGACCCCTGCGAACAGAGAGCACAAGCAGGTGCAGCCCAACTAGGGAGCAGCGGTTTGCACGGGAGTTCGTGCAGAGGGGCGTGCAGAAGGTGCCCAGAGGGCTGGGCCGAGCAAGCGGCCTGAGCCCAGAGGCCTGAAGAGCAGCTGATGGCTGATCTACGCACAGAGCTTTAACCTGACTTTGCAGGGGCCGGGGAAAGGTCAAGTGGAGCGTGCTCGGGGTCTTGAGCACAGGAAAGCTCCCTTGTGCAGGGCACAAACACAACTGTTTTTCAAAAGCTAATGCAGCAGTTCTCCCACAGCATCTCAGGACATCAAGGGGGTCAGCTGGGTCCTCAGCTGCCTGTACAGCAATGCCAGGAGCATGGGGAACAAGCGGGAAGAGCTAGCCTGCCGGCTCTCTACTGGGCAATATGACCTGGTAGGGATCGCAGAGGGGAGGCTGCAGGTGCTGCCCGGGACAGACGGCAGCAGCAATTATCTCTGGTGCTGGGCGCACCCCGTGCCCAGTGCTGGTCCCAGGCGACAGGGCAGCCTCCTCTCATCCAGGGCACAGATCCAGGGGCTTGAACTACCAGGAGGGCAACTGGGCTGTGCTGGACTCCTAAGAGATCATGTTCGCACTTGAGCCCGGCCTCTTGAGCTTCATGCTCGTGCTGGTGCTGGACCTCCTTGTGCTGGTGCTGGGCCTTCTTCTCCATAATCTGCATCTGCGTCAGCTCCAGGTCATGCTTGAGGTTGTGCTCCTCAGCGTCCAGCTGCAGCTGGGATTTGCCCAAGTCCCACTCAGAGGATGGCCCATCAGGTTCTGCATGGACACACGCAGGTGATCTTGCAGCCTGGTCATCATCACACAGGATCTTAATCAGGTCTTCTCTCTTCTGCTCCCTCCTCTCTCTCTCTTCACCTCTTTCAAGTTGACCGCAGTCATGTGGTCATACTCGTCAGCCACCCCAGCTATCTACACTGACCACTTGACCCGATGCCAAATTAGAGATTGTTTGCTCAAGGGTTTCCAGTGACTCTGTTCCCTTCCCCAAATGATGCCTTCAAGACACAGGTTGTTGGATCCCACAGCTACCAACACATGTGGTGGGCCAGTAGGGGGTGCTCCTGCATTGAGCCGTGTGTCTCACTGCACACAACCACCTTCCAGGCTCCAAGTGCCTCCGTGGGGGCACCTCACGTCCAGCCGCCCCCACTCCTGGAGCACACCTGCAAGCCTGGGGTAATGAAGCCACCATCCACAATCTGGTCTGATCTTGGTCCTGTGCCCCATGGGAAAGACAGGCCTAGTAGTCCTTGATGGTATTTAATCCACTGCACAAACTTGGGGTGCTTCCCTGTCTGAAGCAGATATAGTGGTTTCCCTTACTCAGCCGAACCAAGGGGATCCCAAGGCACCATCTACACCCTCCCCCAATGAGTCTCCCATGCTAGGTACACAGGAGAAATGTATTGGTTACAAGAAGTAGGTTTGGAATATGGAACAGGATAGAGCAATATCAGAGAAATCCCTTAGTGCAAACGGTGGCATGGTAGCCTTTGATCACGCATCTGAGTTCATGCAGGTTATCTATTTAGTTAGTGAGGCTGTGCAAAATTTTGCCTTGTGTTTCATTTCAAAGCTGCTTCAAAGTGTTTCAGGCTCAAAACAGTGACACTGAAACAGAACAAAAGGATTTGATACAGCTTCAAAATGAACCGAGGGCACTCAGAACATTTTGAAAGTTTCAAACTATTTTGCGTTTCGAAGCTGGGCTTATTCGGGTTCAGCACCAGTCACAGGTGACAGGGCAGCCTCCTTTCATCCAGCTCACAGGCCTGGGGCTCGCATCCCTGGAAGGAGTCCAGCACAGCCTGGCAGCCTTCCCGGGGGTACAGGCTGCACCCAGCATTGGAGATAAATGCTGGTGCTACCTGTCCCAGGCAGCAGCTGCAGCCTCCCCTCATCCGGCACAGATACGGGAGCTTGGTCCCCCACGAGTAGTGTGGCACAGCCCAGCAGTCCTGCCGGGGTGCAAGCCCCTGGATCTCCGCTGGGCATGGAGTGCACCCGGCACCGGAGAGAATTGCTGCTGCCTCCTGTTCCAGGCAGCAGCTGCAGCCTCCCCTCATGTGATACACTGATCTGGGGGCTCACACCCCTGGCAGGGCTGCTGCGCTGTGCCAGACTCCTCCCAGGTATGCAAGCCCCCACATCTGTGAGCCGGATATGACAAGGCTGCCGCTGCTGTCGGGGACAACAAGTAAGCCCTGTTTCAAAATTCAAAATGCTTTCAAGCTTTTGAAATGTTACAAGTGCCCTTCTTTCATTTTGACTCCTTTTGTTGTGTTTCAGTTTCACTGTTTTGAGCCTGAAACACTTTGAAACAGCTTTGAAATGAAACACAAGGCAAAATTTTGCACAGCCTCACTAACTAAATAGATAGCCTGCATGAACTCAGATGCGTGATCAAAGGCTACCATGCCACCGTTTGCACTAAGGGATTTCTCTGATATTGCTCTATCCTGTGCCATATTCCAAACCTACTTCTTGTAACCAATACATTTCTCCTGTGTACCTATCATGGGAGACTCATTGGGGGAGGGTGTAGATGATGCCTTGGGATCCCCTTGGTTCGGCTGAGTAAGGGAAACCACTATATCTGCTTCAGACAGGGAGGCACCCCAAGTTCTAGCAGTGGATCAAATACCCTCAAAGACTACTAGGCCTTTGTTTCCCATGGGGCATAGGGCCAAGATCAGTCCAGATCGAGAATGGTGGCTTCATTTTCCCCAGCCTTGCAGGCGTGGTCCAGGAGTGGGGGTGCCTGGACGTGAGGTGCCTCCAGGGGGGCACTTAGAGCCTGGAAGGTGGTCAGGCTCAGTGAGGTGGGTGGCTCAACGCAGGAGCACTAGCTACTGGCCCACCACGTGTCATGGTAGCTGTGGGATCCGACAACCTGTGTCTTGAAGGCATCATTTGGGGAAGGAAACAGAGTCACTGGAAACCCTTGAGCAAACAATCTCTAATTTGGCATCGGGTCAAGTGGTCAGTGTAGATAGCTGGGGTGGCTGACAAGTATGACGACATGACTGTGGTCAACTTGAAAGAGGTGATGAAAGAGAGAGGAAGGAGCAGAAGAGAGAAGACCTGATTAAGATCCTGTGTGATGATGACCAGGCTGCAAGATCTCCGCACGTGCATGCAGAACCCGAGGGGCCATCCTCTGAGTGGGACTTGTGCAAATACAAGCTGCAGCTGGAAGCTGAGGAGCGCAAGGTCAAGCATGAGCTAGAGCTGAAGCGAATGGAGATGGTGGAGAAGGAGGCCCAGTGCCAGCACAAGGAGGGCCAGCGCCAGCACGAAGAGGTCCAGCGCCAGCATGAGCATGGTGCCCAAGAGGCCAGGTTCAAGTGCAAACATCATCGCGCAGTACTCAGGATGCAGTCAAACCCTGGAGTTGCAGGCGCGTAGCGAGCCCCAGCTGCTCCCCTCAGGCTGAACACCCCAATCTTCCCTCACAACAAACATGGAGATGATCTAGAAGCTTTCCTAAAAAAAGTTTGAAAACTATGCATGCCACTGCAAGCTGGGAAAGGTCTTGAGCATATAATTAACCTCATCTCCCAAGAGTGCATCACAAACTGCTGGGGATCAGGCTGGGACCAGGCAGCCGGCGAACAGGGACTGCGAACAGCGGAGCAGTTTGTGGCAGTTCACAGGCCAGTCGTGGGCAGGAGCACGTGGGGGCTTATGCCAGAGATTCAGGGAAGTGAAGGAGGAGGGGTGCTACTATGGGGTGACATGGAGCGCAGCCAAGGCCCCTGCCCTGCTGCTGCCTTCGGCCCACAGCTCCTGGGAGGCCTCCACCGAGACAGGCCCCTTGGGTGGGTCGGCAGTGCCCTGAGCCCTGTCTGCGGGGGTTGCTGGGCGGGACCTCTGAGGCCTGGGGGTAGCGTCGGGGCCGGGAGTCTCTTGCCTATGCCAGCTGTGCCCGGATTGAGGCCCTGGAGGGGCAGGAGAGGGGACTCCAGGCAGAGGTGAGCAGGCTGAGGGGGATCAGGGCAATTGAAGAAGGGATTGATGGTTACTTTCATTCTCCTGGATAAGGGAGGAGCACCAGGAGGTATGTGGGGGTGGGAGGGAAAGGGGCTGTGGGTTGGGAGTGAGGGGCACCGGCAGGGCTGGGGGGGCAGGGGGAAGGGTATATACCCCTTCCCCCACCCGGGTGTCTGCTTCTTTGCAATTGCAAAACCCTACCCCCATCCCCGCCTTGAAACAAACCTCCCTCCCATTTTCCCCCTATCCCTCCCACTCCTTGTGCCCAACATCCCTCCTGAACATAGATTATATTTCCTTCTGCTCCCCATTCCCACCTGACCCCCTCCCTCCCATGCCTGCACCCCAACCCCCCACAGGTTCCCAGTGTCCCCCAGCCTGACGGTGTTATTTATGTCAGCTCCCTTTTAAAAAGCTTTCATTCAGGTCTGAGCCTGCTGCCTCTAAAGAGGCGAGGTAGGCGCCTCCTCTTTTTCTTGATTTCGGCAGGCCCTGGCGTGACAACAGAAGCTGGTTTTCTTCTTATACTGAAGTCTGCATTGCCCTGGCTGTTCATTTCAGAGAACACGTTTGCTCCCTGCGGGAAGACTAGCTCTGCAGAAAGAGAAAAGCAAAGAAGCGTCGAGTGATTTACTCTGGATAGTAGCACTGCGAGCAAGCGTAGAAAACTGGGGAGCATTCAGAGGTGCATGCTGGCTGGACACGTGCCATTTGGAAGTCTAAATGAGGTTCTTTAATTTGGTTTTTACTAGTTATAACACCTCCTTTCCCACCAGCAGCAAAACTATGAGAAGATGTTGGACCATCCAAAGTCATGCTTCTGGAAGTCTGAGAACACCAAACTTACCTGTGCACTACATGAAACAGTTTTCTGGCTCAGAGATCATTGACTACAGACAGTAGCATGATGCATACACACAGGGCTGTACATTTAGGTTGAAAGGCAATCATTTGACTTGCTTTCTTAACGCATCATTTCCATGTGTGGTTGTCTACAGCTTGCATGTGTTGGGTTCTTTATTCAACAAAAAGGTCAAGGCAAATTCCTTTCCATTCAGCTGAGACAACCCCTTTACCTCCTCATGCACCAAGAACAGGGGTTGAGCTTTGCCTTTTGGCAGCAGAGGAGATTGCTGCTCCCGGAGCTCACAGGTACCTGTCTGCTAGCAATGGGAGACAGCTGTTTTCCAGAGAGGTGCGTGTGTGGGGAGGGGGACACTGGGGCATTGGGTTGCTGGGTGCCAGAGGTGAGCAGAAAGAAGCCTGCTCAACCTGCCTTTCTCCCCTCCCTTTGCATCCTCCCTCTCTTCACTGGCTCTGAAAGAGGGCTGGTAAATCCAGGGCAGGGCCTGATACTGCTGCTGATTTGATGGTGATGATAGTTTGACCTCGCAATGGTCAGGGATTGATGGTAGACTCTCCTCCTGCCACTCAAGATACCCAGCAGGCTTAGGGCTTGCCAAACACTGCAAGTGCAATGCCTACAATCAGGTAGCCCTCTGTGAAGGTGAAGCTGTTTTGTGGGTAATGCTCGGGATTTATACAGTGCTTTCCCCAGTAGGGTCTTTGACCATAAGTATGGCTTTAGGCATGACAAGAGTACAAATAAATAGTAAAGGTTAGCACGGGCATGCAAAACCTCAAACAACTGGTGGCCAGGATCCCAGGGACAGTACATTTAAAGGAAAAAGGAATCGGGGAATTTGGTTGTACCTTCGAGGGAATATTAAGGGCACGAGGATACATCATCCCTGTGTGAGGAAGGTTAAGAATCACGTCAACCAACTGGCTTGGCTAAACAGCAAATGCTTTTGTGACTTGAAACTTAACAAGGAATCTCTCAATATGTGGAAGCGTAGCTACAATACAACAGATGGCAATAAAGGAAAAACCCGGGCAGACCAAGGCACTGCAATACAGCTACTATGAGACACACAAGCACCCTTTGAAGTTAGATGTCAAGGACCAAAAGAAGTGTAGGTCCATTACTGATTGGGGAAAGGGAATTAAAATTGTTCAATGTGGAAAAGGCAACGTGTTTAATGACTTCTTATCTCAGTCTGCATAAAATGTGTCCTAGAGGTCTCAAGGAACTGAGCATACGCTTAGGAAATCTGCAGATGATGCCAAGCGAGGTAGGACAGCAGAAGATCTGGAAGATAGGTTGAGGATTCTCAATGACCTTGACCAAATGGAAAAAATGGTCTTAAATTAATGAAAGAATAGTATAATAGTTACAGGAGTAGAGCAGAAGCTAAACATGAGTCATCCCTGCAATATTGTTACAAAAACTGAAACAGAATAAGAGCATGTGGGGCTGTGTTAACATGCATGTTGCATGCAAAGTAGGGGAAACCATTTTTCAATGATATTCAGCATTGGGGAGGCCTTAGCTGGAGAACTGTGGTCAGTTCAAGGCATCATGCTTTATAAGAAACAGAGAAACTGGAAAGAATCCAGAGAAGAGCAACAACAACGAGGAAAGGTCTAATATTGTCCTAGACAGGAAAAGTTGGAAGACCTGGATTATGTAATCCTGAGAAAATGGACGGGGTGTTAGAAATCTTCAAAAAGGTTGTTACTTGTAAAGAGGATCTCTAGTTGTCTGTGATTACAGTGGGTATACTAACGGGCTTATATTCCAACGGGGGCATTTAAGTTGGAAATGAGGAAATACTTCCTAACTCTCAGGTGGTGAAGTCATGAAACAGATTGCTGAGAGAGATTGTCAGGAAGGTGGGGCTGGGCACTGGGTCTCCCGCTCCCTCGATGAGTAGCTTTCCCACCTCTCCAATGAGCTTTTGCCCAGCCAAAGTGTCATGAATGATAGTACGGCCTAATGGGCATACCTGACCTGTTCATGGCTTCAAACATGCTGAGCTGGAGCACAACCCCACCCAAAACTGCAGCTCTGTGGCTGTGGCCATGCTGTTTAGGCACACAAGGTGAAGTGGGATATAGCCCTGTGACTCAGTTTACATGCACGGGCAAGAAAGGAGCTGTGCCCATTTCAAACATCTAGTAAACTTCAGTCTTCTCCAGGAAGTTATTGAAGGCAAGGATGTCATCACTCACAAGGGGATTGGACGTATCAGGACAAAAAACGGCTTCAGCCAATACTTAACTAACTGGAGGAGAGGGAGGCTGTACTGTGCTGCACCAGAATTAATACTGTGATGCTGAGTTTACACAAATCATCACAAATTCCTGGTGCAGAGATCATAGATTTTCAAGCAGGATGGATTTCAGGGAGTGGATCTGGACTGTGTCGTCCCTGTGGCTTTCTGGGCACCAGTCAGTGTATGGGTGATGCTCCCAGTTCGTTCTTCTGTTTCATTTGGCCCTGACTTCAGACAACTGGACACGTCAGCACTGGATCTCTAATTGTCAGTCTTTCCCAACTGCACCCATGCCATCCCAAAGGGGAGTAGAGGTGTGCTGACTCCTACCAGGTAACCAAGAGGGAGGTCTACTCCACCTGGCTATGAGATGAAACAAAGCACTATTTCTAAAATGGATTCATAGGCATGTTCTTCTGCAAACATGAGGAGGATATCTGAACCTGCAAAAAGTTTTGCTCTCTTACCTTTGTGCTCTGAAATGACCTGCACAAGCTGGTACTTTTCTGCTTCCTCCACGTCTAGATGGTATTTTGTCATGATTTTTGAAATGACGTCTACAGTCCTGTCTTGGCTGGTTAACTGGAAAAAGCATTTTGCAATGAATGATTTTGCTTCTTTGTTTCTTGACATTTGTTTTCAGTTTATCTATCTGGCATGTTGGTTTGGTGTCTCATGGGTGAGGTACAGACAGTGCACGAATGGAAATTACAGAGATGGAAATAGCCTTGTGCACAGCACATCCTAGCAAAGGGTGACGGTTTCTGTGTGTATTTTACTCTACGAAGCTGCGTCTCTAGATTTGGTTTGTCCCTGGTGTAAAAAAGACCACTATGAATGTCCTTTTATTTTGCCTCTGTCTCGCTGAAATCTTTCATTGCAGCGTGATCACCCACATGTAGCAGAGTCCCAGAAGCCACTAGGCTGGTCCTATGCCATCAAGGCTTTTCTTGCCTAAATCTACCTTGTGCCAGTGAGATGGCACAAGCAGCAGCTGCATCACCATGCATCTGGCCCAGGGTTTCCCTCGAAACCGTTTCCCTTTCACTGCAAAGTGCCAGGGTTTATCTCTTAATGGTTTCCCACACAACCTTCTCACAAACAACTGGGAGAAACATGGGGAAAAGCAAATGACTCCAAAGCAGATAGACAACTGGCTCAACAGCCACAAGCAAAAGTCATTCTGCATGGATCCAGGTGGGAACGGCAGGAGGCTTTGAGTGGACTCCTACAGGGATCTGTCCTGGCTCCGCTGCTGTTCAGAGGATTTGGATGCAGGAATAAAGAGCTTCCTGAGCAAAGCTGCAGACAACACAGGACAGGGAAGGACAGCAAACGCACTGGGAGCACTGTCTGTTGGCTGCAGCTAGGGCTGGGGATTTGGAGTCGGGTGTGCTGATTGCTCTTGTGAGAACTAAAAAAACTGACAAGTTCCTGGATTTTGCTTCTGTGCTCGGGGTCCTACCTAGCACCACATTTGGGATTGGGCCTCCATCTCCTTGCTTTAACTGTCATGGGTTATGGTTATTCTTGGTGTTTTGGGCATTGAGAATAGTAGTTGTGCGGGAGGTTGGTTTCTGCAGTATTAAGAATAGGTCAGACATAAATTGAGTGGAAAGGTTTAGTCAGGAATCATCCTGCCGTCAGCAGGGGGTTAGATTAGATGGCCTCCTGAGGTCTTCCAGCTCTACTTTTCTATAAGAGAAAATGAGGGATAATACACTATGATATTTAGAAGTGTATGCCCTTTGGGCTCCTAATTGTCTATTGCTATACAGCATCTTTCCGTGACTTGTCTCCAGGCTGTTCTTCAGTGTATCTGTCTGCCTACCTGTGCACACATGCCCATTCATACAAGTGGTGTGCATGGTTTCTTGTTACCTTAGTCAATGATTGAGGACAAGTGGTGGATATTATCCAGCTGAAAGCCCAGAGAAAAGTTTGGGAGGTGGAATGTACTTTGACTACTAAAATGCCAATGTCAATTCTCCTAAGAATCAAGGGCATGAGGTGGCCCCTAATATTTCAAAGCTTTGTCTTGGTGTGAAACAGAGCAGCAGAGAATTTACATATAACTTGTCATCCAGAGTGAACACACATCCAGTAATAAATCTACACAGCTCTTCCACATCACTTACCAGAATACCTTTGTATGCAGCACCTTTGCCGCTCTGCAATGTGCAGCGAACGATTCGGGCTTCTCCGTTCTTCTGGGAGTAAGGTGCAGACCGAGCGGATCAGAGGTGGAGGAAGGAGGAGGTAATGAAGGTGTGGCCGTGGAAGGTACGCATGAATGAGATGATGAGCATTCAGAGACGTACATAATGAAAAATAAAAGAAGGGAAAAAGTCACAAACATGGTGGAAGCAGTAGGGATGAAAGAGCAGAACCAGAAGCAGGTATTTTGGGTCTATGCCTGGTTCTTGAATGTTGTTAGTGGTGGTGTCCTACCTACAGGAGTAACTTGGTTTGGTATTTGCAATGAAGTATTCATATTTAGTATTCCATCTACAATTAACACCCCTGAAACACGGAAGACATTGATTTTGGCTGTTTGAAAAGGGTATTTAGTTGGTCTAATAAAAGATAGCACTTTTCCCTAAAGAACCTTGTCTGCTGAAAGAAATGGTGGCATTCCCAACTACACAACGTGCTTTGCTTAGGAAGGAGCTCCTGCAGGGCAGATGCGCCTACTGACCTTTCTCTGCCATTACCTATTGGGCAAGGTTGTGATATGGAAAGTAAACTAATATTCCCAAACCCTGGAAACTTTGCTTCCATCTCCTGCACTCCTTTGTGTTTACAGGCTCCTCTGACTTCTGCCCAGGGGGGCAGGGGGGCCCGGGATGTGGGCACAATAGTGCTGGGAGTGGGGGATATGCCCCGCCGCCTCTTGCCCAGCCAGGACGGGCGGTGGGCAGAGGCACGATGCAAATGCAGCTTGTTCCGGGCAGAAGAGGGCAAGCAGTAGCAGGGCATAGACCCCACTCCCAGCAGTGCCGTGCCCACATCCCGTGCCTCCCTGCCCCGGCTGGGCAAGTGGAAGCAGGGCATCACCCGCCGGTTGCCCAGCCGGGGTGAGGGGGCACAGGATGCAGGTGTGGCAGTGCCGGGAGTGGGAGCTATGCCCTGCTGCTGCTTGCCCCCTTCCACCCAGAGCAAGCTGCGCCACCCCCGTCCCCTCCCCAAGTCCCACATCCCCCTGCCCGGCTGCGCAGCTTGTCCCAGTCCCAGCCCCAGCCCCAATCCCTCCTTCACTGCGGGGCAGTGCAACTCAGCCTCAGCTGCCCGCCACCTGGCACTGCCTCTAGCCCATCGCATGGGCCTGGCCTGGTTTAGTGCGGCACTCTGTGCTTTCGAGTAGCTCTGGGTCACTCATGCTGTCACTCGGGGCCCCATGTCCCTCATGGGGACTGTGTGTTGAGGAGGGTGGGTCCTGCGTGAATGAAACAGGCCCTGCCTGATGGCACGTGGTGCCCATGCACACAGGACCTGGGCCAGCATGACAGGTGGTCTCTGGGAGTGGGCCCAGGTGATGTGGCAGAGGAGCGGCCGGTGCCGAGCCGCACTGCTCCGTGCCGCATGTGGGGATGTGCCAGGAGACCCCAAGTGCCGCAGTGCTCACTGCTGCTCCCAGTGAGCTGTGGGCTGTGCACGGGGGCTGAGGTGTTGTGGGGGGTGGGCCATGTGGGGGAGCTGTGGGCCCTGCAAGGGGCATGTGGGCCTGGCAGGGGGGAATGCTGTGGTCCTGGGGGCGGCAGTCCATGTGCTGTGTGGGGGAGCTATGCCTTGTTGCGGGGCAGAGGACCCACCCTACCTGAGCACCCACCTCCCACAGTCCCCACTCACCCACAGTCCCCCCACAATCCCCCCAAACCTATCTCCACCCCCTGTCCTACCGCCCTCCTGCAAGCAGCTGCTGGCCCCAGGCTCTAGCTCCCCCTGGCTGCAGATTTGAGAGGAGCTGGGCGGGGTTATTTTGCCCCAAGTGGCACAACTTGCCCCACACCATAGGGTGTGGCCAGGCATTTGGCTGAGGCAGAAATCCCCGGGTCAAATACGTGCTGGTCCTAGTTGAACTGGTGCAAGCACACATGCCTGCTTGTGTGGCCGTGCCCTAAGGGTGCAGAGAGAAGTGGAGCTCCCAGCTGTAAGTCAGAATGATTTTTGCAACGCGTTCTGAGTTGCTACATTGCCCGAGACCAAACAGAAGTTAAGTGTTGGTCTGGAGAGGTGGGGATCTAGCTGCCTGCTGGGAGCCTGCAAGCAGGTTCCCACAACAAGGGCCAAGCTCTGTGCAGCGTTGGCTGTTTCAGCATGGCAGGGGGGAAAGGCAGTGGAGGGAGCTCGTTCTTGGGGCTCTGCAGCTGGTGTTGAGGGGTGGAGTGGGGGAGTTGGAGCCACCCCACCTTGGGGGGCCTGTAATACACTGGGACCACCCTGTAGACGGGGGCTGAAAAACCCTAAGACTCAGCTCCTTCTGCTCCCTTGCCCCACTCCCATTCTGAAAACACCGACAGGCTGGGAGCCCCAGCAGACACACGTTACACAAGACACTACGTTTTGAAACATCTTTAGCTGATACTACGTGCAATGAGGAGCCAGATTTTCACCCAGTGGGCCATTTAAGCTGTTTGCAGCCGTGCACTTGTGTTTGGTCACAGCTATGAACAGCTTTCTGGGGGACAGGACTAAACAATGCACGTGGAAATTCAATTTTCACTTAGAATACAAATATCGGCAATTCCTCATACCCTTTTCCTATTGAATACTTTGAACAAAAGGGTCTAGACCCTACCTTTTCCTGAGGCAGGTTCCTGGGCTGGTCCCTGGGCAGGTCCCTGGGCTGGACCTTGGGCTGGACTCCGGGCAGGTCCCCAGGTCGGTGCCCCAGATGGTCCTCGGCCTGGTCCCTGGGCTGGCCCTCTGGCTGGTCCCCACGTTGGTCCTCCAGCTGCTCCCTGGGCTGCCCCTTGGGCTGCTTCCTGGGCTGGACCTCAGGCAGGTTCCCGGCCTGGCCCTCGGGCTGGTCCCCGGGCTGGCCCTTGGGTTGGACTCCAGGCAGGTCCCCAGGCTGGCCCTCGGGCAGGTCCCCAGGTCGGTCCCCCAGATGGCCCTCAGGCTGCTCCCCGGGCTGGACCTCAGGCAGGTCCCTGGGCTGGACCTCAGGCAGGTCCCCTGGCTGGCCCTTGGGCTGGTCCCTGGGCTGGTCCCCCGGCTGGTTGTCAGGATGGTCCCCAGGTTGGTCCTCCGGCTGCTCCCCGGGCTGGCCTTTGGGCTGCTCCCCGGGCTGGACCTCAGGCAGGTCCCCGGGCTGATCTCCCAGCTGCTCCTGTGGCTGGTCCTTGGGATGGTCCTCGGGATGGTCCCCGGGCTGGCCTAGATACACCAGTGTATTTTGAGCTAAATGAGGTGAGTGAAAATGGCTGGACCAGCCTTAGTTATGTATGGATAGTTGATGAAAAGAAGCCACAGATATAGAATTTTTTTAACAATTGTTTACAAAAATCAGCTCTCTGTCCTCCATTTCTGATCCCTTCCCTCCCCAACTGGCATCTCTCCTCTCTCTCTCTTTATCTTAACTCAGTAAAATCAACTCCAGATCTTCTTCTACAAGATGTTAACCTCTTAATTTCCGCTGGCATTTCCCCTATAGTCTAACTCATTGACACTTCTCAGTCAAGTGAGGTGGCTGTCACTCAAAGTTTAAGAACCTTTTTCAAATATTACTACAAGAAATAAATGCAAGAACAAAAGCCCTAGAAACTTCTGCTCACTTTGAACAAGAGTTGGATCGAAACATAGACCTGAACATTTTCTTGGCCCACTGGAACCAAATCCAGGATACAATCTCATTAGACACCTTTTAGCCACCTTGGAGATATGAACGTTTTTGGGGCTGAAGAAAAAGTTGGCCGGGGAACTCCTTTCTCCAGGGATGCAATGTATCTTTTATCCACATTTAAATGCCTGATTTTATCTGGCGGTGTACCCATTTCTAAAATAACACCTTCTTCCTGGAACATCCACCTGGTCAAGTTTATGGGTTGAAAAACTGCTTTGCTTTTGTATCCTCTATTTCATATATCATTTCCTTTCACTTCTGTGCCAAAGCTAGACGTTAGCACATTGCACCAGGTCCCAGAAGCATACCCAGCAAGTGATTTGCCACAGGAAAGTTTCTAACTGGGTTAAGGACCATGTGTCAATTTGATATGGGTAACATTTACCCCCGCAAATGCAATTCTTTAGTGCAGTTTCGGAGATGATGCAGTGATAGCTTGAAAAAATATATAACTTACTCTCATTTTCTGCTACGCTTTTAAACTGGTGGAGGAGATGTTTCGCCTCCATTTCAGTTTCAGAGCCAGGGACCTCTTTGTGAAGGTGGGCTATCACCTTCTCCAGAGTGAGGTGCTTTGACGGCTCCCTGAAATCTTCAGCGCTGAAGTGCAGCCAGATTTTCAAAAAGAAGATGACTGGACTGAAAAGAAATACGTTGACAAAATCCGGTCATAATCAGTCTTTGTAACAGTGATATCTGTCATTCAAACCTGTATAAAAAGATGAATCTATTCCTTCTGCTATGAGCGAGCAAGGAGTTCTGATCTGGGCACCTTTTTCCGTAATCATGGTCTAAACTCACTGACACACATTTTACCACTCTTAATTACTGATCAAAGCTAGTGAATGAACACTGAGTTGTATCCTCAAGATGCAAAATATAGGACAGTTATAACTATTTTTAGCCATATCACCATCCTCCAATTTGATCCAGTATTACAGCAAACAAAGTAGAGGAGACACAGGCAAAACACGAACATCTTGCCCTAAACACCACCTTTACACAACACACAAATCGCCTGGCTTTTCTCGCTTTCTACTTTTCTTGCTTGCTTTTTTTCTTGCTACTTTTGGGCCACTTTCTGCAGTGTTTCTCTCCTAGTGTCACACACACAAGAAATGCCAACTTGAGTGGGTGAACTTCAGCTAAGCCATTGCGACAGCTTTTCAGGTCTGCCAGTCTCTCCCCTTGTCTCCCACAGACAGGCAGGAATAATTCCCATTCTCCTGTACAGACATGAGACATAGGACTGTAAGAATCACAATCTGGGTCAGAGCAGAGGCCCGGCTATCTCACAACACTGTCTCCACAAGTGGTAAGGAGCAGATGTTCTGGAGGACGAGTAGAAGAAAGAGAACAGAGAGATGCATCCTCCGTCACGATGCTTGCTAAGTCACCACGCATGTGGCCATCACTAAGCCCTATGACTGACAGCCCCAGATTGGCACCTTTCGAAAGGGCAGTTGCAATCTTTCACTGAACCTGCTTATAGTACTGGCCTCCACAACATCCGGGGGTGATGTGTGTCACAAATTAGTGAGGTGTGAAAAAGTACTTCCTTTTGGTTGTTTCAAACCTGCTGCCTCATCATTTAATGAGGTGGCCCTAAATTCTTGTATCAGGAGACCGTAAATACAGGTTTCCTTCGATTTCTGCTGTACACGCATTCCTGGAGCACGGCACATCAGTCAAATTTGCATAATGCAAACCCACTTTACAATTCATCAATTCATAGATTCATACATATAGGGTGGGAAGGGACCTTGTAGATCTGCTAGTCTGACCCCCTGCCCTGGGCAGGAGAGAAAACTGGGCTCAAATGACCCCAGCCAGGTAAACGTCAAGCCTCCTCTTAAAGACCCCCAGGGTAGGAGCCAGCACCACTGCCCTTGGGAGCTGGTTCCAGATCCTAGCCGCTCTGACTGTGAAGTGGTGCCTTCGGATGTCTAGTCTAAACCTACTCTCTAGCAACTTATGGCCGTTATTCCTTGTTACTCAGGGAGACCCTCAGGGGAACAAGGTCTCTCCCAAACCCCACTGGTCCCCCGTAGTAAGTTTACAGATGGCCACCAGGTCCCCCCTCAGCCTTCTCTTGCAAAGGCTGAACAGGTTCAGGTCCCGTAGCCTCTCCTCATAGGGTCTGCCCTGCTGTCCCTGGATAATGCAGGTGGCCCTCCTCTGGACCCTCTCCGTGCTGTCCATGTCCCTCCGCTTGTCTGCACTCGCCCCAGCCCGTGCTGGAGCAGCCCTGGGAGCAGCCGACACCAGGTGCCTGCACCACGGCACTAAACCTTACAATCCCAGGGCCTGAGAATTTGGAGGCCTGAGTGCTTCGTTGAACTGAAATGAGAAGCACCTCAAGCTGGGGGCACACGACTAGAGGCTTTTTTGAAAAAGTAGTCTGCTTTCTCCCCAGGTCATCTATAAATAGAAGAATGGTACTTGAATGTTTCTCAAGGCCTTTAAAGTCTAACATGTGATATCTTCTTGTAGTAGGATTAGTCAGAACAGGCCATTGTTCAGGTTTTCCTGGCTCATTAGAACTTGGTCCACAACAAGGGCATTCAACCTCCAGCCCACGGGCTGAATCTGGCCCCCAGAGCCCTAACATCCAGCCTGCAGGGCTCCCCCACGGCTCGTACATTTGGCAGCTGGGAGCAGTGCAAGCTCCACGTGGCTGGACGCAGCCTCACTTGGGCCACTGCCTGTGCCATGGGATATGGGCTAGGCTGTCCCCTGTGAGGCCAGATTGGGCAAGGCTTTTCCCTCCCCCCATGCTCCACATGTCTGCATCAGGATCCAGCTGTTCCCCCACCCCCACATCCGGGCCACTCTTCCCTTCCCCTCCCCTCCCCCACACATCTGGATTGGGCTTGCCCTGGCCCAAACTGCCCCTCCCCATGCATCCAGATCAGGACTGGGACCAAGACTGGCTGCGGTTCCCCTCTGCAGTTTCCAGAGGCTCTGATAAAGCCTTAAGCAAAGTATATAGGGGATTAAAACACATCCCTTCCAGAGTGGGCAGCAGACTCAGGAAGTCCTGGTTTCCAAGGCCAGTACTTTAGCCACTAATATATATTTCTTCCCAAGTAAACCCAAAGAGAAGCAGGTTACTCAGCACTTTATTAACAGCCGACTTAGAGATCAGGTTGAGCTTGGACCATCTCAGGTCCAGACTCAACAGCTGCTGCTTCCCAGAACATGCCATACTCGCACTTCACAACCCCACAGCCACCCAGTTAAGAGGATTTCCCGGTGGTGGGACTGGTAGGTCAGCTATTTTATAATGTGTAATGGTAAGTATTAATAATCATTTTGTAGTGTGGTTTGAAAACCTGGGGCTTTCTCTGAAACACCCCCCTGCCAGACTGTCTTAGGAATGAGCAATGCTAAACTTAGGAAAACTAAAAACCCTATTCATGAAACTGTGTAGAAAGATTGTTTCTGGGAAGGAAAATGCTGTGTAAGGGCTTGGAAGTTAGACTCTCGTCTCGGATTTCCTAGCTCTGGGGTACTGACTGGAGATGGCACATAACAGAAAAGGGTGTGGATCTTGTTTTTCCCCAAAACAAATTAAAGAATTGAAGCTACTTGAACCCTTGCTTAAATCCAGTCATTGACAAGCAAGATCTTGGCAGTTAAGACAATTTACTTAATGCGGGAAGCTGTGCTAATTTACTTGCCGGAAGCTGTGCTACCTCTCCTATAGAGAAACTCACAGCCATACACTCACTGCCGAGAGCTAAAGGGAGTCAGCGGGATCAACAAGCGGGGGTCAAATATAATCCTTCAAGTCCTTTATATTGCCAATGCATACTAAACCTCAGAGCATGCAGATGTCAATGTCTAGATGTGCTGAGGGAAGGTTCATTAGACTCCTGCCTCTTAAAAACAAAGTAATGGTCCGTATGGAACTAGAGGCAGAAGAAGACAACTTCTTTTTTCATTTCAGAAAGGTTAGTTTCACCATTTTGAGCATCCAAATGTAAACATAATGTAAAAATCCACAAGGAGGAATGATTAATCAAATGACCAATTAAACGATGTTTAAAAAATTCTAACGTGGGATTTTGGGGACAAGCACCTTCATGCACACAAACACATGCACGCAGACATACACACATGCATGCATCACATGCAAGCACACACAGATACATTCATGCAGACACATGCATGCAGACACATGCACACTCGTGCATGCACAGACACATGCAAGCACACACCCGTGCATGCCAAAGACATGCATGCACATACATGTACACGTGCACACAGGCACATGCAAGCACACACATGCATGAACAAACACATGCACACAGACATACACACATGCATCACATGCAAGCACAATCAGGGCTACACCCCCCTAGAGTATGTCGGCATTTCCAGAATAGAAAATGAAATCCATAACAGACAATAACATGCATATTTGCATAACATGTGGTGAAAAGCAGCAAGGGCAACAAGCATGCTTTCTTTGTCCCCCAGAAATTACTGACCCCAAAATAAAAGACAGTTTCTGTTCAGTTTTGGGGCAGCATCCCAGTCTCTGTCGATTAATGTACGCATGATACAGTGAATTCTTTGCTGATACCAATAAGGATGACTGTATGTGTGTGTGTGTGTGTAAATATATATATATATATTAAAGGTGATCAGGTTTACCACATCCTCTGAATCCTGACTGAGGTTTTGCTGTACAGCACACTTACTTCCTGAGGACTGCCCTGGAGTCTGCTGAGAAAGCTGGACTTTCATCTCCTCTGCAGCTCGAGGTCTCCAGCTTTCCATGCCTAAACATCAAAATGGATATTTTAGAGAGTTATTTAAAAAACAAGCTCAACATACCTGGAAGGGCAGCACCACTAGACTCTTCAGCACCACTAGACTGCACAGCCCATCAGGGTAACAGGACCAGCAGGTGTGATCAGAGATCACGACGCACAAGAACGTAACTACGACTTAGTAAAATGTCCTTGTCGTATTCATTTACGCTCCTATCACTATTCTGATTAGTCTGCAAAAGCACAAAAGAGCAGCAGGAAAACCACTCCCCAAGTCAGAGAGGAAACCAAGCCTGATCAGTTTAGGGGGAGAAGGACCACATTGCGACACTGAGCAGAGTAAAAGATGTGAGAGTTTTCTTCAGAAATCCCTGCCTTTCCCATAATTCCTGGACTGTCATGGCTACATCACGCTTTCACTGAGAATCAAATAAAATGGGTTTTTCTGATAGTGAGGCTGGACAGCAAAGTGGGGATCTGGTTAAATGGAAGAGCTAGATTAGCAGAACTCATCGTTGGAAAGGTGGGAGGGCTTGGAAGAAAGGAGAAGCCTGCATATAGATCGGTGATAACTAGACCTGCTCCCACCCCAGGGCTGCTGGCTTAGTCCAGCGCCAAAGAGAGGGCGTTGCACATCGGGTGCATCTACACGTGACATTAAGGCGAGCCATAAACTCTGGTGCACTCGGCACCAGAGTCAACTGCTGCCAGGCACAGCATCTGCACGTGCACCCAGGACCACAGCACTTTGTGCCAGGGCAGAAGAGTCCCGGGCTGAAAGGGAGCATCAGTCCCAGCTCAGGGGGCAGCACTGGGCGGTGGAGGGGCTGCCTGGGCACAAAGGTGCTACAGTGTGGGGTGAGGAGGCAGGCAGCCCCTGTATTTAGCACCCTAGCACCCCACAGAGTCTCTTTCTACAGGACTTTGGTTTAACATGACTTCTTCTCTGGCTGCCAGCCCACCCTCATCATGCTGAGGACCAGATTGAGACTGCCTTTTGGGGAAGGGCTGCTGTGATAAGATTTCCCCTCCGCCCCTCATGCTCTCCATACGTGGAGAGGGGCTGTCGCATTTTCTGAAGTCGTGAGAGTGCTGAGACTGCTCTTGCTGTTCACTCTCAGATGGATATCACCGTTCAATGGCATATCACCACCAAGAGGACAGGAAGGAGGTCAAGTCTTAGCCCTGTCCCCCTCCCTCTTCTGCTTCCTTCTACACCAGGGCATTGCCAGCAACTAAATAGTACAATTTGGCCCACCCTTTCCTGTTACATTACATTAGAAGAATTAGTTGCAACATAAAGATGTTAATTATTTGCTGCTAGTAAAAATAGAAGGCTTTTTTACCAACTGTTGTAGGGAAAAACGTGGCCATTGCAAATCTATGCATATTAAAGGCTGACCACATTTTCCATTGAAATATGCTTGTGGGAGAATTTAATGCTGAGACCTGGTGCCTAATGGTATGCTTTATACCAGTTCTGGAGACCACTGCTAGGGGCAGGCACAAGGCAGGGCAGGGCGGCACTGGGAGAATAACTTGTTCAGAGAGCTACAGACTTTTGTCGGCCTTCCTCAGACACTACGAACAGACTTGCAGAGAGCAGGGGGATGAGATAGAAAGGTCCTGATCCAGCACAGGCCGATTCATGCAGCAAAGAGTTACGCAGAGGGACAGCGACAGCATGGATTTGTTAACTCGGGCTTTCCCCAGCAGTGTGTTCAGCTGTTCGCAGGACTGCTTGCCTCCAGCTGTCCTCTCTTTCCACTAAGGAACCAAGCAGTCCAACTTACTTATTGGTCTCCTTGTTTGAGAAAGTACTCAGCTCTGAGGAGGCATTTTCAACCCTGTTTCAACTGAAACACTGACTTTTTCAAGCTTGTTAGAAATACATGCATAGCATTAACTTCTTAAGTATGCCATCTTCAAAACTATTCATCTCTTGCAATGTCCCACCTCTAAACACCATCACAGCTTCCTCCACAGCTCTTGGCTCTTACCTGCTGAGGAGCATTTCTAGGACCTCGCCAGGAGAGGCAAAGGTCCTGTATGTCGAGAAAAATGCATGGATGTTCTCAAAATCCTCCAGAAGAGTATCCACATTTTTCTGCATGGCCTGTGAAAAAACGGTGAAAATCTTGACATCAGTCATGAAACAAGCAGTCTCCCCACTCTGAAATGCCAGTTCAATTTTGCCTTTTGCGAACACAGATGATCGTATAGCACAAATTACTGACATGTCATTATTTGATTGCCGGTCTAAAGATGGCTCCAATGACGAACTCGTTAGAACCGGTGATCCTTCTACACAGTGTTACCTTGACATCCTCCCCCCACCGTGTCAGTAGCTAACTGCAGCCCAGAGACAAGCAGATCTTTCCTCTCCCAACCAGACCAGCGCTGGGACGCACGAGCGGGGAGAAACATGTCCGGGACAGAGGAAACAGCACGAGTCCGCAGTGCCCCTCCTCTGAACCAGTGCCAAACCCCACGTCCACCCAGCGCTGGAGCAGGGAGCTCTCTTATCAGAAGTACATGTCGGTAGAGGAGATAGAAACCAAGTCTTGACCATGGGGAATCAGACACGTTTTGTGAAGGAAGAGTGTTAATCCCACGAGTCCAGGCATATCCCAGAGGTAGCAATGTATTTGGTCTCCCTTTGTCTCTCTTCAAGTTTTACATCTGGATGCAATATTTCTTGTCACTTTTAGACTTGCCCATGCACTGGCTGGAGCCTGATCCAAGCCCAGGCAAGTTAATGGGAACAAGCCATCATTGTTATTCGAGAGGCATATTATTATGTTATTAGTGGGAAATGGTCCCTGGGAGTGATTCAGGTACTTGTGTGGAAAGACAGCGGGGATGGAAAGTTCTGGACAGATAAAAGATGCAAATAGGTATATTGACAAGGACAGCTGGATGTTTCCCATTTTGTGTTTTTAAATAGTCCAGTTATAACTAGGAATATTCATAATTTCATAGTTGGTCGGGTGAATGGACCTGTGCAGATCATCCAGTCCGACCCCGTGCCATGACTACTGGGGTCAAACGACCCCGGCAAGGTGTTCATCCAGCCTCCTCTTAAAGACGCCAGGGTAGGAGCCAGGGTAGGAGCTAGGGTAGGCCTTCCTGAAGGCCAGAAAGACTACGTCCACTGCT
This sequence comes from Alligator mississippiensis, assembly GCF_030867095.1. Classification (NCBI taxonomy): domain Eukaryota; kingdom Metazoa; phylum Chordata; order Crocodylia; family Alligatoridae; genus Alligator; species Alligator mississippiensis. The sequence continues at coordinate 465,723,633 of NC_081824.1, read as the reverse complement.
ACACTTGCGTCTAATGATTTTGTGACCTGGTCACAGAAGGCCACCAGGTTGGTCTGACAGGACCTGCCTCTCATGAACCTGTGCTGGTTGCCCCCAAGCATAATCTTCCCTGCTGGCCCCTCGCGGACGTGCGCCAGGAGAGTTATCTCGAAAAGCTTACCCAGGACCGAGGTAAGAGCTTACCTCAGTCCCTTTCTCCAAGCGTTGTCATCCCAGTGACCTCCCACCAGCGCTAACAGACTTTTATGAACAAAAACACTTGTTTCCCTGGAGATACGTAGATAGTTCACACGAGTCAATGTAAATCTATAGCCCTCTGGATAATGCCTGCTCACAGTCCCCAACAGGCCTCCTGGTTTGATACGTGTGGACATCCACCATTCCCGGTACGTGTGTATCTCGGGCCCCCTCAACGCGTGCAGGTAAAGGTGTGATTAGCACTGTCATGTGTGCAACGCCTGTACGTGATTCACAAGATACATTCAGAGATTCAAATAGGACTCTAGGCGCTGCACAGCTGGGGGTGCAAGTCGGGGGTGCCGCTCCTGCTGCTACGGGCTGCGGCCGGGGGCCATGCCGGGCTCCTCCTGGCGGGGCGTTGAGTCGCGCTGTGCTCGGGGAGGGTGGCAGTGCTGCTGGATGGGGGACTGGGGGGCTATGGTGAATTTTGGGGTGGCTGCTGCCCCCCATCCCCAGAGCCCTGCTGGGGCCTCCATCTGCCCCCCACCCACGGCCCTGTCCCCTTCTTCCACAGACTTACCTGCAGCTGCAGCTGCTGCCTCCATTGAGCCTGCAAGGTCCTCCAGTCTGTGCTCTCACATAGCTGCTCCTGCCCGTCCTGGATGCCTGCTTGGGGCATCAGCTCTCGGGTGCGGCGGCGCTGGAGGAAAGAAGGCAGAGGGATGCATCTGCGCCCGTGTCCCTTCTCCTGATCTGCCCTGTTGAGGAGGTCAAAACCTGGTTAATTGGAAATTATTACTTCCAGTGGCGTAAGGAGCCAAGATGGCTAGGTGCTAAGAGTCATAGGTTCATACACTGTAGAGTCGGAAGGGGCCACGAAGGATCATCGTGTCCGACCCCCTGCCCCCGGCAGGAAAGAGGGCCGAGGTCAGACGACCCCAGCAGGTGCCTGTCTAGCCTCCTCTTGAAGACCTCCACGTTAGGTGATAGCACCACCTCTCTTGGCAGCCCGTTCCAGATTCTGGCCACCCTTACTGGAAAAAATGTCTTCCTAGTGTCTAACGTGAATCTACTGTCCACTAGTTTGCACCCATTTTTCTGAGTTACTCCCTGGGGTGCTCTGATAAACAGCGCATCACCAATTCCCTGCCATCCTCCCCGATAAAGTTATAGGCGGCTACGAGGTCGCCCCTCAGCTGTCTCTTGTAACGACCGAAGAAATCCAGATCTCTCAACATCCCCTCATAGGGTCTTTCACAGGGACCACTAATTATGGGAGTGGCCCTCCTCTGGACCCTCTCCAGATTCTCCGTGGCCCTCCTGAAGTGCGGCACCCAGAACTGGACACAGTACTCCAGCTGCAGCCTGACCGGTGCTGCATCGAGGGGGAGCATCACCTCCCTCAATCTGTTGGTCATGCATCTGCTAATACACTACAAGGTGCGATTGGCTTTGGTGATGGCCTCAGTACACTGCTGGCTCACGTTCATCTTGGAGTCAACTGTGACTCCAAGATCCCTCTCAGCCTCCGAGCTACTGAGGAGGTCATCCCCCCACCTGGCGGTGTGCTGGGGGTTCCTCCTCCCTCGGTGCAGACCTTGCATTTATCTTTGTTGAACTGAATCCTATTTTGTTCCACCCATTGATCCAACCTGTCCAGGTCAGCCTGTATCTGCTCCCTGCCCTCCAGTGTATTAACTTTTCCCCATAACTTGGTATCATTTGCGAACTTGGAGAGGGTGCTCTTCACACCCTTGTCCAAATTGCTGATGAAGATATGAAATGACACCGGTCCAAGGACCAAACCCCACGGGACCCCACTGCCCACCTCCATCCAGCCCAAAAACAATGCGGCTACCACCACTCTCTGGGTGCTAAGCACATCTAGACCTTTCAAAAGAAAACAGAAATAAATCAGAGAGACAAAAACAGAAAAATAAATCAACATGCATTGTGCCATTTCTTTGTACACATCAAGCGTGTCCCAATGAGCGTGCACATGCAGTTTGTGGTATGTCAAACCCATTTCAGGCCCCATAGACCACACGTGGCACACATGCACTCATTTGCCATGCTGCAGGTTTATAGTGTGGTGCCCAAATTTGAAAGTGGGAGCTCCTGGTGTCAAAAAACACCCTAGACAGCTTGCCCTGCACCAACCCCATGTGCAAGGGCTTGCACCGCAGCATAAAGGAAATTTGTGTCACCTCTATTTTTGCTGTGGCAACTGCATGCCCCTGAATGTGGAGACACACTCCTAATGATTGTGCCCTGCTTTTATATCCATGCATCCTCATTCATTCTGAAAGATTGCAAAGTGCTTCCCAAAATACAGACTGGACATACCACTGACCTTCGGCCACCCCCAGCAGATACACAGACACGTAGCACACCGGAGAACCAGGGCTTGGGGGAGAAGAATGAGGGGGAACGATGGAAAGACCTTATCTAGGGGACAGGTCTGAAATGACTGGACAGTCTCTCTAGGAGTGAAGGACTGGTGCTGAATTATGTGCACAACAAGTGACAGGGGAACCACAAGCGTTGCAGCCAGGGTGGCAGAAGATCCATGTCAATGGCAGAGCGAGAAGTTAAAAAAAAAAGAGAGGATTATTAACTTAACTTCATTTCTTCTACTTTATTCTGTGTCCTCTGAGCTGAGATATGTTGACCTAAGTTTCAGGAAGACTAAACAGTGGTGAAGATTTCTGTGTTTTGCTTTTACATTGTAGGCAGGAGAAAACACTTCTTGCATTGCAGGGAAATGAAGTTCTAGTAACCGCTGTCCTGGTCATCTTTTCTCATGTGAGCAATGGTCTGCATTACCATAAGGGTGTAACGTGGATGGGAGGGAAGCAGCCTGTGCCACAGCAAACTGGAGCGGAGGAGTCCATGAAAAAACCTCTCATCCAAACTGCTGGAAGATGTGAGATTGCCCCAGGATTTATAAAGTAGAGCTTTGCACCTAGGCAACACTGAGAGGATGACGAATTAGAAATGCCTGCCTAGGACACAGTATTTTTCTGTCTTCGATTGAAAATCTCCTGCAGCATCTCATGAATGAATCCTCTTTTCCTCTTAAGGGCATATAGTCTAATTTTGATAAGTGATAGATGAAATGTATCATTGTTAAGACAAAAACCCTTAAAATGGAAGCTGAAGAAATGGATACAGAAGGTGAGCACAATACTGCCAAAAGCATGCATTACTAAAAGCAAAATGCCAAAACATTTCTATTATTTCAGTGAGTCACTACGAGCTCCTATACTTGTGCAGGGAGCCTGCTCTGACACGCTGGACATGTGGCACGTTGGAGCAAACTATATGAACTGAGTCTGCCAGAGCCTGGACATCACCGCGCTCCAGCAGGCAGTACAAAGACAGACACCCAGAGTTAGTCCAACGGTATTAATACCACAGGATTCATGTCAGCATCTTCTAAAGAAAGATATTTCAAGTTAGTGCCGTCGTCTTGTGTTTTAGAAAGAGGAATTGTGTACAGAAAAAGGGGGAAGATCCTAAAGTTACAATTAAATAAATGTATATCCTTACTTTAATTTCACAAGCATGCCATAATGGAGACATGGACCATGAGCACACTGCCACAGAGCAGTTTTTCTTAACAAAAAAAGGAAGCGGGAAGGCAAGAAGAAAAGTGTTATGATATTAAATAGCAAGTTGTAGGAGACCGTTTGCATCAACTCATTTAGAAAATGGAAATTGAAATCCAAAAGAAGCCCACAGAGCCTGAAGTGCAGCATGAAAAGGGGAGACCAGGATGTTACGTGGGGAGCAAACTGTTCATCGATTCATAGACTGTCAGGCCTGGAAGGACCTTGTTGATCCTCGGGTCCAGCCCCTGCACCAGGCAGGACAAGACACTGGGGGTCAAGTGACTGTGGCAAGGTGACATTCCCGTCTCCTCCTGAAGATTTCCAGGGGAGGTGACTGCACCCCTCAGGGTCACAGTCAGGGCGGCCAGGATCTGGAACCAGCTGCCAAGGGAGGTGGTGCTGGCTCCTACCTTGGGGGTCTTTCCAAGGAGCCTGGATAACTACCCAGCTGGGTCACATGAGCTTCAACGTACCAGGGGTCATATGAGCCCAGTATTCATTCCTGCCCAGGGCAAGGGGTCGGACTCGATGATCTGCTCGGGTCCCTTCCCACCCTGCATCTATGAAGCTATGAACCACCACTGCGGGGAGTTTTTCCAGTCTGGACACCCAATTAAATGCATAGAAATACATTTTTAAAATCGATTAAGCAGGAAACTTGTAAGAGAAACAGTGCATCGGTCGGACTACTAAGGCATTAAAGGAGAAGAAGACTCCAAAGAAGACCCTTCAAGGCTAACATCCAACACAAAACACTTTAATAATCAGGTTTTGGTTATGTAAATTCCCCAGAGTCCATGGACGACAACCAATGAAACTGGAAGCAGAATTTAGGGGTCAGTTTATTTACCAAAAAAGCCAACAGAAAAACTGGTATTGCTGGGTTGAGCCCTCGGCCCTTTTCCTCAGTGCTCAACCAGGGCAAAGTTAGCAGCAATATCATCTTCTCCTTCCCTAGAGTAAAGAGGGGACTGGAAGTGAAGTAAGGCTTCCTTGTCTGTCTGCGGGCCTCGGGGCTCTGTCTTTCTGCACGAGCTCTCTCTGAATCCTGCGTGAAGCATATTGTCTTTTCTGGCCCTGCTCCAGCGCTCACTGCACCGCTATGCGCAGAGACCTGGCTGGGCCGTCTTCTTTCCAGTGCCACTCCCTGCCCTTCCTCTCACCATGAAAACCGAGGTGTTGCACGGAGATGGCATTAATCACACTGAACTTCATGTGCTGCTGTCGACAGCGACAGGGGTGTTTGGTCACATGCACTACTCATTTCCTTACCACGCACTGTGAAGATCTGCTGAGCACTGCATTCTTCAATTAACACCTGAATCTCTCAAATTAGGCAAGGCAAAAAGAGCATATGACAGCGAGAATTGGCATCTCTATTTGATTTACCTTCCTCTGTCGCCAAACGATCCCATATTTCTATCCAGGGATAAAAGACTGTCCAGTCTTCTGTAACTGTGTGAAAGAAATATTGAAGAGCAAGTTGAAACCACAACCAGTAATTCCCAGGTACTTGATATCTGGAGTGAGGGGCAGCATCATGGCCGGGGGGCAGGGTACTGCAGTTTTGGGGTGAGGGGCACTGGCAGGCTGGGGTCAGTGGGTTGGGAGTGAGGGGCAGCAGCAGCGCTGGCGGGGGCTCTGGCTTGGCACTGAGGGGCAACAGCATGGGCAGGGACAGGGCACTGGCATGGCACTGCCCCCACTGTCATATCCCCCGTCCCCCCTCCGCCATGTGACAGGTGTCCTGCATTTTGGACCTGGAAATATGGAAACCCTAAAGCAACCATCCGCATCCTCACTGCCTCCTCTGCTGCACCCCTCACCTTGCCTGCCCAGCCAAATAGCATCGCTCCAAGCACCCCCGCCTCCCCCATGTCAGGCCAGCACACCTCGTCTTCAGCCCTTGGCTTGTACTGAAGCGGACTGAAGTCATGTTTAGGAAAGAAATGAAAGCATAAAAGTGACAATTCCCCCAGCCACAAGTCACCCACCCCTAGGACCTCCCAAGTGTGGGTGCAAACACCCCCTCATTTGCCCACACTTACCCTTGCGGTCAGGGTGACACCAAGGACACAGGTGTGACCTGACAGCAACCAGTGTTGGCTCGGGAGCCGTCCAACTGCTGTGCGCGTCTCCAGGAGCCGCACGGCACCGAGCTGGTTCTAGAAGGGGCCATTGTGATGCGCGTCACCTTCTCCGGGTCTCCCCGCGTGCACATCTCGGCCGGGTCCGGCCGCACCGCTACATCAGCCTCCAGGTGTGAGACAGGGCTGGGCTTGCACACGACCTGATGGTACTCACAAGGAGGGACTCCAGCCAGGACTGGCCCCTGCCAGGGTTTCCCTCCAGGACACTGTGACAGTGGCTGAGGAAAGGGACTCCACCAACAGATCCTAACGAACACCATTTCTTGTCTGTGCACGAGAACAGACGGCCCAGGTCTGTCTCACACGTGCTCCCTGCAGTGACTGTCACCTCTGTGTCTGTAGGCCGGGGGGCTCCCGCTGCTCCCAGCTCTGAGCTGGGGAATACACTGTATTACTTGCTGCCTACTGTCGGCCCTTTGACGGTGTGGATCCTCCCAGTCTCTCAGCATTGCACTGCTTTCATGGGTAACTTCCCCCAGTTTCGCTTCAAGCCCTTTCCCTTTCTGGAGGGCGAACTGTTTAACCAGATCCGTGTCCTGGATCTCCCTCTTCTGCCTTTGGTCAAACAGCCCTTGCACCAAAGCTGCGGCTGAAGAGGCTCTTTCATGGATATCATGTGCTTACTGCGCCTCGAGGTAATGCTCCTTCTCTGCCATCCTCATTTTACCTTTCCTGCCTGGTTCCTTAATGATAATGGTGCTATCTCTTTCATTTTAGATGAACGGACTGGAAGATGGACGATCTTGGTTGAACGACTGTGTTGTGAGATTAGTCCTCGAGCTTGATGTCTTCAAATCCCTGAGCGGTGGCCATGGAGAGGACAGAGACGTGTCCTGTTTTCTTCAGCCATAGAAACAGACTCAGAGGAAATCAAAAATTGCAGCAGGGGACATTTAGGTTCGATAGAAGACCTTTCGCACTATATGAGGGCGATTTTTTTAGGTTTTTTTTGAGCACGGAAACGGGCTACCCGGAGAGTTGTGCAATCTCCATGCTTGCCAAGGCGTGAGAGCAGGGTCGATGCTTGGCTGGCCGGGTTTGTAGGGGGTGATATTGCCTTGAACAGGGGATGACTAGACAGCCCCGACGTCTCTTCCAGTCCCACGTTTGATGATTCGATGAACTCTTGGTGTGCTACTACAGGGACAGGAGCAGCGGCATAAGAAGATTAGATAAATCCCTTTTGTCACATAAGAGTGAAACACAAGATACATTTGTTATAGTGGCTCCATGGCCTCGTTTGGAAAAGGAAGGTGAAGTAGAAGAATAAAAAGTCATTTTGTGAGCTTGGGGAGATCAGTTCATGCAAACATTTAAAAAAATAACTATAAAGCAGTGCCCACGTGCTAAACACCTTGGATATTGGTAGTGTGCTCTCATGAGAAAATGTGAAGTCTCCTAGGTCTGAAGGTTGATAAAACGGTATACTTTAAGCACAAATTCACAGATGCTAGGGTGGGAAGGGACCTCAACAGATCATCGAGTCCGAGCCCCTGCTTGGGCAGGAAAGAGCGCTGGGCCAGATGCCCCCAGCCAGGTGCCGATCCAGCCCTCTCTTAAAGACCCCTGAGGTGGGAGAAAGCACCACCTCCCTTGGGGGCCCACTCCAAATGTTGGCCACCTTTACTGTGAAGGAGTTTTTCCTGATATCCTGCCTAAATCTGCTCTCTGTCAGTTTGTGACCATTGTTCCTTGTGTGACTCTACTTACCACAGGGGCAATGTGTAGGGGTGCACGCATGTACACATGCACCCCCTGAGCGTGGCACCGCACCCCCTACAAAAACGCACCGCCGACACTGCTGGCAAGGTCTGTGGGTGGTTGCTGCCCCTGGTCAGCGCTCGCCACCTCCCCCAACCCTCCAACCGCTGACAGCGCCAGTGCCGCCTGTGGGAGCTCCCGCTTAGCAATGCCACTCTCCCACCACCGCGTCATGCTCCCATCACTGCCATGGACACGTGTCCTTCATGACGCACCATCTCTCTGCACATGGGCACGCAGACACAAACATATTCTCCCTGCCATGAACACACACACATACAGAGACGCACACATGCACACACGCAGAGACAGGTGTGCGCTCTACTCACTCACTCTGCACATGGACACATTAACACGCTCTCCATGCCATGAACACAGATGCATGCATGCACGCACACATGCAGACGGGAGCGCACTGTAGACACACTCTCTGCACATGGACACAGACACAAATATACTCTTCCTGCCATGAACACAGACACACGTGCAGACAGGCAGGCGCACATGCAGAGAGGAGTGCATGCACACAGACATGCACGTATGCACACACAGCACACAGGCGCGCACACAGGCAGGCACACACATGCGCACACGCAGCCTCATGGACACCGGCACATGCATGTATGAACGCACACAGGCATGCACACACATGCACACACACTTGTGCATGCACGCACGCACACAAACAAACACACATGCATGTATGCAGACACATGAAAACACACATGTGCATGCACAAACACATACACTGACACACACACAGACACATGCATGCACATATGCAGATACATGCACGTGCACACACATGGATGCAGGCACATGCATGCCCAGACTCATGCATGCCCACAAAAACATATTCACGCATGTGCACGCACACATGTAGATACATGCATGCACGCACATACATGCACAGACACATGCACACACAAGCATGCACACAGACATGTGCATGCACACAAAGACACACACACATGCATGCAGACATGCCCATGTGCAGGCGGACACATACACGCACCCGTACACGCACTCATGGACTCACAGACATGCGTGTTGATACATGCATGCACACACATGCACGCATGCAGACACATGCAAGCACACATTCGTAAGTGCACGTAGTTTTGCATGTACACAAACATGCACACAGACACATGCATGCATGCAGACACGCACGTGCACATGAATGGAGACACACGCACACACTCCTGCATGCAGGCAGACACATGTATCTATATCTCTCCCCCTCCACCCATGTCCCGCCCGGGTCACAGTCCGAGTGCCCCCGGGCTGGGCCGGGCCGGGCCGGACGAGGTGGGTGCAGGCAGGCGGCTGTGGCGGAGCTGTGTTGCCCGCACCAGGCAGGTCCCTGCGTGTCCTGCGCATCCCCGGGGCTGGGCCGGGGTCAGTGCGGGCAGCACCTCTGGTCCCACTGCAGCCTCGGGCTGTGGCATCCCACCGAGACGTGCTTGGCTTCTCTCTCTGGTCTGGTGCGTTCAGGGCTTTGCTTTTCTTTCTGCCTTATTTTACTGTGTTGGTGTCAACTGAAAAAGCAAGTCAGGTCCTGTCCATGGGCACGATCCGTTCTGCCCCGCGGTGGGTTTTTTTGGTGCGGGGGGGGTGGTTAGAAGCAGCTCGGGTTTAAATCTCAGGGCATTTTGGGGGGTTCTTGGGAGCTGCTGGGAGGAGCAGGACTGACTAGTACCACTGAGATGAGTTTTCTTTGGCACAGGCGCATGCAGAGCTAAGGAATGCAGTTACTTTCTTGGCCGCCTGGAGCTTGCCTTTTTATATGTACTTTATTTTATTCTTTTAGAGCCTTGCCCGTGCCCCTCACCCTCGACCTGCAGACATTCCAGGGGAGGTACCCTTTTCTTTTAGCTTCTTTGGCCCCTACCGCAGTATTGTTTGGCCATATTAGGGGTGTGGTGTTAATGGTTAGTTTACAGCCTGGCTGCCATCTTAAAAATCTCTTTCCTCTTCCACGAGGATTTTCTCAACACACTTGGGCCGATAACATGGCATCTGAGAGCACTACTTCTTTAAAGTAAGGGTTACTTTGCCAGGTACTCACTCCAATCTTATCTGTATCAGCCCATTCTGGACTGGAGAAGTTTCCTTCCCAGGGGATTAAAGGATAGGGTGGAAAGTTAGTGGAAGGGGCTGTTTGCCACATATCCAGCAATCAGATAAATTTAGGGCCTGCGCTATGGCTATAGTGGAAATCAGGTAACTATTATCTTTCCACTGACTTTCCTGTTCTATATCACTTTCCCACAAATAGGCGTTTGTCCTATGTGCCCCGATCAATAATCCTGTCAGGATAACTCACTGAAATGCCATTATTAACTTATAATTTCTCCTGCTTCCACAGTGAAATACAAACACAAAATATGACAAGAAAGGTAATACAAAGCAATCCTAAAAACACATATATTAAATGTTCTTGCATTCCTGTTAAGGAGTCTGGACAGTCCACGATTCTCCAATTCTTTGTAGCCGCAGGAGCGGCACAGAGGTCGGTTGGTCGTGACTTGCCAATGTCTCGTTTTCAGAACTGGGTTCGGTGCCAGGTTTGAGGTGACTGTGATGAATCCAGCTTTCTTTCTCGGCAATTTTCACAGCAGTGTGCGTAGTAAGGAGAACTTGATATGGACCTTCCCAGACTGGAGCTAAAGCGTTTTTTTCTCACTGATGTTCTTTTACCCAAACCTAGCTTCCTGGTTGATAGGGGTGAAGATTACAGTCTAAAGGTAGTGATTGAGCTAAAGCAGCTGACCTGTGTAAACACGAGAGACTCCTGTAAGGATAAAACATAACTAGTTAAAGCTTCATCTCTGCCGAGTAGACTAACATGCGGATTTTCCCATTTTTTCTATATAATAAGAGCGTGACTAAACAACAACTCATGGGGGACAGGTTAAGAGGACGTTTGGGTTTAGTTGTTATAGCGAACAGCACTATTGGTAATGCATCTGGCCACTTTAATTTGGTTTGGGAGCAGATCTTTCCTAAAAGGGATTTTATACTCTGATTCATACGCTCTACTTGATCCAAGGACTGGGGGTGATTGGGGTGCGTGGAAGTGGGCTGTTATTTCAAGGACTCTGTAGACTTCTTTTAAAACAGTTTCCGTAAAGTGAGTTCCTCGGTCAGAGTTTCTCTCTTCTGGAATGCCGAAACGTGGAATTATTTCTTTTAACAAGTGTTTAACTACTGCCACTGAATCTGCTTTTCGAGTGGGGAAAGCTTCTGGCCATCCTGTTAGTTGATCTACTACTACTAGACAGTGCTTGAAATTTTCAGCCTTGGGCAAATCCATGTAGTCAATTTGAAGTTTTTCAAAGGGCAAATATGCCCACGGTCGGGCTCCTCGTAGTTTTTTGTGCCCTCTGTACTTGTTGAAGGCTCTGCACTCTGAATATTGCAAAGTTATTCGTTCAGCTTCTAGATGTATACCTGGGGCAAACCAGGTGGATAGGACCTGTTCTGCTATTTCTCCTTTTCCCGAGTGGCTGCATCTGTGGGCATCTTGAGCCAGAGTTCGGAGCAAGGTGCGAGGAGCAATTGGTCTACCGTCTGGCACACGCCACACTCCATCTTTTCTTTGCACAGCTTGCCACTTTTGGGTCCACGTGGAAATTTTATCTGCTGGGACTTTGTCATAAACTACGGACAAGGGTGGAAGAACAACTTGAGATGCGAGGAGGCTTTCTTTAGTCTGTAGCGCAGCTGCTCTAGCGGCAGCATCTGCAAGATGGTTTTCTTTAGCAATTTCGGAGTCCTCTCTGGACTGTCCGGGACAATGTATTACCGCTATTTCAGCCGGTAACATGATAGCCTTTAGCAGTTCTTGGACTTCGGTAGCATTACTGATTGCATGACCAGAGGACGTGATAAAACCTCTTTGTCGCCACAACTGGCCTATTGCACGACAGATCCCAAACGCATGTTTAGAGTCAGTATAGATAGTGACCCGGGAGGCTGTGGCCAATTCGCGTGCACGTCAGAGTGCCACTAGCTCAGCGGCCTGGGCGCTGGTCCCTGCTGGCACAGGTTGCGCTTCCCATACCCAATGATGGGTAACAACTGCATATCCTGCGTGCTGAATTCCTTCTCGAATGAATGAAAAGCCATCAGTGAAAAGCACATAATCAGGATTACTTAAGGGGACATCTAATAAATCAGAATGAGGTTTCTCCTGGGCCTCTACCAACTGACAGCAGTCGCGATGAGGGTCCCCATCCTCAGGATTTGGAAGTAAAGTGGCTGGATTTAGAACTGTACATCGCTGAAGTTACACATTTTTTGCTGCTAACAGCAGTACTTCATATCTGTTCAGACGCTGGTTAGAAAAATGTTGGGTGTTGTGTTGTAATAGGAGAGCTTTTATCGCAGGAGGCACTTGAACCACAAGAGGGTGTCCTAGCACTCTGACACAGAGAACTGCTGCCCTCGCTACAGGATCTAGCTGAGCAGAGCGGTATGCTATGGGATGGTTGGAAATTCCCCACAGCTGAGTTAAGACACCTGAAGCAATGCCTTGATTCTCATGAGTGAATAAGGTAAAGGGTCCCATCTGCACTTGCATCTCAGCGCCACGGGGCACTCGCATAGATTTCCCAGTTACTCCCATAATTTTTTTTTCAGTTCCTGAGACCGCAGTTCTTGCCCTTTTTGGAGAGTCTCCCAGTGAGGATAAATCTGCTCCCGTATCTGTAAGACACTTATAAATTTTTCCTGCTACTTGAAGTGGGACATAAGGGGATGAAGGGGCACAGGTATACTCAAAAGACGAAGATTCCCCCAGATACATCATGTGGAAGAGTCCCCCCTCATTTCATTGGGAGTCATCTATGTCCTGTTGCAAGCCTTGGATCCAGGGGTCTGTAGGATCGGTGCTTGCAGCCCAGTTATTTCCCTGGGTTCCCCCCTTTTTTCCTCCATAACTCTTCTTCAACCTGCGGTCGTAAACTCCAATCACAATACAATTTACCAAATAAGACACAGGTCTGCCGTTAAGCTTATTGATCATGCTTAGTTACTATGGGGGAAGTTGTGGGCACCTGAAGGTGCAGGCTGTGCTTCCTGTGTTGCTAGAGAAGGAAACCCTCTTGTCTGCGCACAATTTCTAACAGTGTGCAGATATAAGGACCAAGGCAGCTCCTATTTGGAACAGCTGAGAAAGGCGTAGGCCAGCGATCTGTGGAGAGGAAAGAGAGAGTGAGGGGTTTCAGCTCCTATCCAGGCTCTGCTCCTGGCTTGCTGCTTTTCTTCCCAGCTTTTCCACCTGCAAAGTGTGCTGGCTTGCAGGGCTGGAGGGGGCTTGATATTGGTGCAGCTCTTCAAAGACAAGAATGATCATGAGAATGATGCAGCGTCCTCGGACGTGTTTCCTCTCTGTCTTTTCAGTGTGCCATGTGGCGTTGATGCACTTGCATTCAACCGTCGGTCCTGCTGGATTGCTTTGCCCAGTTGAACATTAGGCTTTTGTACATCTCAGAAAATAAATGGAGTTTGCTGTTAGACAGCACTGCTGCAGACTTCTGCGTGGAGTCATTATCTGCCACCTATATCCTTTGTGAGGACTGAGCTTTCCTCCTTCCTCTGCGCTTGGACACAAGGCCATTTTTCATCCACCCTTGATCCTCCCAATCTCGTCTCATCCAAAATGTGGAGGAAGCAGCCATGCTAGACTTGTGAGCTTTCTCCTACAAACTTGCTCTGCTACGGCTGTGATTCACCTCAGATGGGATAAGAAGCTCAACAGTCTGCGTTGCAATTTGCTTTCCAAGGCCTAGAACAGCCTTGCCACGAGGCAGCTCCTGAAGAGGCTGGAGCGCTCCTCTGGTCTGTACATGGCAGAGGGGAGGTGGGCCTGGGCTCCATCTGGCTCCCGGTTCTCTGTTCCTACCATTAGTATTGCCAGAATTGGGGCTTTTGGTCTTTCTGTTCGTTCTGGCTGCGAAGACTGACTGGGTGCAGCCCCAGCCTGGCTCCCGGCCACGCTAGGCTCTAGTCCCTTCCTCCCCTCCTCCTCCTCCTCCTTTCCTGGGGCAGACAGCAGAAGCGAGTGGTGCTGGGAAGGCAGCAGGGCAGGTGGGCGGGCAGGAGGCAGGGGCGAGGAGGAGGCAGGGGGAGTGGGGCCAGGGCACTGGTATCTTGCGTGGTGGGGGAGCCAGGCTGGGGAGCTGGACCCCGGTGCAGCCGCTTGCAGCATCCTGGCTGCCTGCCACAGCCGGCTCGGGTCCTGGGCGGGCCCCTGCTGCCCATCACAGAGCCTGGGCTGCTCTGAGCAGGCAGCAGGGAGGCTGCAAGCAGGTGCCCCAGGGCCCCTGCAACCTCGGCCTGGCTTGTTGCCGGCAGCGGGCGCATGCAGGGCTCAGGGCAGATGGTGGGGAAGGGACTGCCTCTGCAGTGGCACTGCTGCAACAAGCATCGGGCCCTGTGCTGTTCCCCACCATCTGCTCCCGGCACGCCGACATCTTACAAGGTGAGGGAAGGGCCTGCACTGAGGAAGGGCCAAGGGGCTCACCCCAGCAGCCCCGCGGACAGCTCCCTCACATCCAGGAGGAATCGCAGGCTAGAAAGGTTTATGTGGGTGGGTAGGACCTTCCCCAGCAGCCCATCAGCTCGGTGCCACAGACCCGGGGACCACATTACCTGCTGCCTCACTCCCGGTTGGGCACCGGGGCCCATGCAGGATGTTTGTCCCACGGTGCAAAGTCTTCCGCGGGCCTGGCCCAGGCTGCCCTCTCCCTCGAAGGTGCCCGTGGAGATTTCTGCCATGAGCGGGATCGGGAGGCACATGCAGTAAGGGAGGATGCTCCATCATCAGCCCTTTCCCTCCTGCAGGTGACTGCTTGCCACCTTGTGCCAACGTGTGCCAGGGGGAAGGGTGGAGAGCATTCCCCAGAGAGGGTCTGGGGGTTACGGTTTGCCCAGAGCAGCTGACGAAAGGGCATGGAGAGCGTGTCTCCTAGGACATGCCTTCTGGCACAGTCAGGCCAATGCGCGCCAAGGATGGAGGGGTCATTTGTGGCGTTTATAGTCTCCTTCTGGGCGCGCTGCTCGAGAAAGGCCGTCGGCACTCTTCTTCCGCTGAAGTCCCGCTGTGCGTTGGGAAGGCAGGAGATGCGGCAGCTCCACCGCGCGGCGCCTCACAGACTTTGCTCTGTGTCTGTGCAGGACAGTCTCTGTTTTCTCACCCTTCATCTCTGCAAGACCCTGGCAGGAGGCGCAGGAAAGCTCATCTCAATGGGTGTGTGAATGTGCAAAGCAGGTGTAATGCCCCCACGCACGCTGCATTGTGCATTGTGTGTGTGTGTGTGTGTGTGTGTGTGTGGGCAAGACGACCCGGTTGTTCTGGCCATGTGCTCAGCACACGGCAGCCCCGGCCCTGCATCTGGGAAAATATGTAAAACCCTCTGGCCTCATTGGCAGATGAGTGAGAGAGAGGCTGGACTGCGGCACTCCTCATTGGACGAGGCTTGGGTGATGTCACACCAGGTACGGCATGCACGAACAGCTCAAGGTTTCTACCAAGGTTGCCACGTCCTCTTCTAATAAGCAGAAAATTGGGCTTGTTTTTTTTAGAAGTCACTTGACATTTTTGAGAGTCGTGTGTTGAGGTTTTCGGGTTTGTTTGATTTGGAGGGTGCTTATTTGGGGCTTTGTTTTGTAATAGGTGCTAGTTTAAAACCGGTTGTAGGAGTGGTTGTGGTGACTGATTGGTGTCGATGTATACGCATGGCATTAACATTTTAGACTCATCCTATCACCCTTCGTGCTGTTATGAAAACACCCCCCAATGCGAGGACTTTTCTGGCTCTCCCACTTGCCGCTTCCCGGGCCCACGATGGTCTGCGCTAGACGCCGTCTCGAGGCAGGGAAGGGGGATGTAGCAGCGCGGGTAAACGTGCAGAGGTCCCCGGGGGGTCGGACGTCGGCAGGCTGTGGCGTGTCACAGTTGCACTGTCCATGATGAGTGCACGAGTCTCCTCACCACAACTGAAGCCGACTTCCTACAGCTCCAAACACAAAACCTGCCACCACTGGCCAGTGCCCCCACCCTGCTCACCCGGGTCTAGCAGACGAGCGTGCCCAAGCACCTGTGGGGCACGTGCCTCACAAAACCTCTGTCTCCAGTCTCTCCGGCCTGATCCTGAGAGGGAACAACTGACAAACTCCCTGCAGAGCTGGCGCAGTCGCCTCCCCTGGAAATCTCAATTGGAGACTGGACTGTCACCTGGCCGGGCCCCCCTGAGCCCAGTGCAGGGGCTGGACCCGAAGACCCTGCGAGGTCCCTTCCGGCCCCTGACAACCGATGACGCTAGGAGGTGGCAGTGCCCTGTGGTGTCCTGCCCAGAGGTCGAGCCAGGAGGAGGGTGCGCAGCTCTGGTGCAGCTCGGGGTGTGAAGTGCCCCACCCCTGTGGAGGGGCATCGGGGCAGGAGGATGGAGGGGCAGGAAAGCAGGGCAGGGGAAGAGAGCTCTTGGCAGGGCAGGAGGGACCTGGGGGAGGTTTGTGGCCAGGGGTGTATTGCAGGGAGACGGGCACTGAGGGGTCAGGACGCGTGAGCACAGCTGGGACCCTTGCTTGCTGTGCTGGTGCTTGCTGTGCTGCCGCGCGGATCCCCCGTGCTGCACGCGCCACAGGTCCCTGGTGTCCTGAGCACCCTTTTCCCCTGGCACCCCTCCCCTTTGCCTGTGCAAAGCGCCCACATGGCCGAAGGGTCCCCGGGGCCGGTGCTGGCTGTGGGAAGGGCATGTTTCCCAGTGGGGAAGGGCAATGGGCCCCACGTTCAGGGGTGCAGGCAAGCCTGCTGCCGTGCTGCTGGGGCCGAGACACCGCCCAGGCCGGCCCGGGGGACGTGCTCGTGGTCGCGGGCGGCGGCGGCGGCTGTGGCCAGGGGGGGAGGGGAGGGGAGCCGGTGGGGCCAGCGCTCCCTGCGGCAGTGCCGGGCGGGCGGGCGAGCGGGGCGCGGTGTCGGCACTGCTGTGGATCAAAGCAGCTTTTGCCCCTGGCCCCGCACGCCCTGCCCCTCCTCCTGGAGCCCCGAGGAGCGAGGCCGGGCGGGGCCGGCCGGGCTCTGGGAAGGAGCAGGAAGGAGCGGTGGGGGCGGTCGGGAGCGGGGCCGCCCCGGAGCCCCCAGACCTGGGTGCGGTGCGGGGAGATCCTGAGAGCCAGCCCAAGACGCAGGTGCAGGGACCCCGAAATCCCTCCGCGCCTGGTGGCATCAGGGACCCCCGAGGTCCCCCAAAGCTGCCCCAGACCCGGCAGCATCGGGACCCCGAGTCCCCCCAGAGCCGGGGGCGGGGGGATCTCGAGACCCCCCAGAGCCGGCATCCCCGGGGACCCGACACCCCCCGAGCCGCGTGCTGGGGACCCCGAGACCCCCCCCGCGGGGGTGGCAGTATTAGGGACCCCAATCCCCCCCCAGAGGGGTCCGGCGCGGGGGTCTGCAGGCACGAGGGGAGCCGCGGCCGGGCTGGAGGCCGGGGGGAAACTGAGGCAGGGTCCGGCAGGACGGGAGCCGTGTGTGGGGCGCGGGGCGGAGTAAACGGAGGCAGGGGAGGCCGAGCAGGACGCTGCAGGGGCCGGGGCCCTGCCTCAGTTTCCCCGCGGAACAGCCCCGCCCCCCAGGTCCTGCGGCAGCTGCTGCCACCAAAGGGTTAACGCGGGGGCGGGGCAGCAGCGGGAGTGACGATGAGTGCCGTCCAGTGACGTCACGTGTGTGGCGCCATGGGCGGAGGCGGGGCTCCGGGTGTGGCGGGGCAGTGCACGGCTCAGGGGCTGCGGGGCAGGAGCTGGGGGTTGCGGTGCAGCAGCTTTGGGTGCAGAGTCGGCCTGCCTGGGCGGGCAGGGGCTGCGGTGAAGGGGCGGGGCTGCGGTGAAGGGGCGGGGCTCCGGCATGGGCGGGGCTGCGGGTCGGGGTGGGAGAGCTGCGACTCGGGAGCGCGGGGCTGTGCGGGACAGGGCCTGCAGGCCCGGGGTTGGTTGGGGAGACTGAGGCTGGAGCTGGGGCGGGAGCACTGCTGGGAGCTCAGGGGGCTCCAGGCGTGGGGGGTCTCCCCAGGAGCGGGTGCAGGGCTGAGGGGTTCAGGGGAAACTGAGGCAGGGGCTGGAGGGGGTTGGCAGAACTGGAGGCGTGGGGGGTGGGGGGCAAGTTGAGGCAGGAGCCAGGGGTGGACGTGTCTCCTGCCCTTGGAGCAGCCCCGCCCCCTCTGTGGGTCCTGCAGTGGCTTCTGCCACCAAAGGGTTAATGCGGGGTGGGGCGGCAGCAGGAATGACTCCCACCTGAGGGTCTCTGATGTCACCTGGTGAAAGGAGCCAGGGCAGCTGCGGGTTGGCAGTGCGGGGCACCAGCAGGGCTAGAAGGGGCAGGGGCTGCGGGGGGAGTGCGGGGCAGCGTGTGGCCTGGCGGGACATGGACTGCGGGTGGGGAGTGAGGGGCTTGGGGTGGGGGGGGCTCTAGTCCGTGAAGCCTGTGCGGGGCAGGAGGGGAGTGAGGACAACCCCAAGGCTGCTGTGCGTGGGGACAGTCGGGGGTCACAGCTGGGCAGACCTTGGGGCAAGGGCGGGGGCATGGTCCCGTGTCTCCCATCCCATGGTGACGTCCCTGCTGTCTCCTTGCCCGCAGGCCCCGCAGACTGGACGCTGTGGTGCGGCACCGTGTGTGAGCGTAGGGGGAGCGAGAGCCCAGGCCCTGGTGCGGGGAGGCCTGTCCTGGTGGCTGTGCTGGAGCCCGTGGCAGCCGTGGCCCTTCCCTTGGCAGTCCTGCTACAGCCTGAGGTGAGGCTGGGGGATCAGGACCCAGGGGGGCATCAAGCAAGGGCTGAAGGGGCAGGAAAGGTCCCTGGTGTTATCCCGCCTGAGATGGGCTTGGGGGTGTCCCCACGGTGGTCAGCACCACAGGCAGTAAAGCAGCAGCTGCAGGAGGAGCTGGTCCAACGGTGGGAGACCCAGGGACAGGAGACGATGCAGACCGTGCAGCCCCCTTCCCTAGGCCAATTTCCTCAGAGACCCCCAGCTGCACCGCGGATGAGCTCCCCGCCCCAGAGACCTGGTGCCAACACTGCCAGGGCTACCGCTACCTAGAAGCCGAGGGGCCGCGGGACGTTTGGAGGCGCCTGAGGGAGCTGTGTCTGCGCTGGCTGTGGAGGCCGGGGGAGAGGGAGGAGTGCCATGTCCCAGCCAGCACAGCAGACTGCTTCCCTTCAGTTTTTCTTGTGCCGTTGCCATTCCCTTGTTCTCCCTGGGACTCTTGCTTTCCTCCTCCAGCTCCCTCCGTGCCTCTTCAGTGACCTTCAGGTGCAGTGTGCCACATGGGCCACAAAACTGTGAAAAGCCTATAATATCAACCCTGGGGACTCGCCCTGCTCTCCTAAGTGAGAAGGTCACATAGGTTTCCCACTTCTGAGCCTCTCTGTAGCAAAGGGTGCTCACACTGAGCCCCTCAAAATCTATACCTCAGGACGCTAGATCCTTTCGAGGGAGCCGGGGGTACCACACCTATCAGCACCGTTAGGTGGGCAAATCTGATTCGCAAGATGCACCCAGAGATTTCAAACAGAAATCCAGAGTTGTGGTCTTTTTGAGTTCTTTGCAACAGAAAACTGCTGGGTTTTTTTTTCAGTAGTTAAAAAAGAGTGAAAATGAAGAGCTGATGTTTTCTGAGGGGTTCCTCCGATCGATCCAGGTTGAGAACCACTGCATTAGCTACATCCAGTTCAATTCGCTACCTCTGTAGTGACCATTTCTGCCAGTGCTGGAGCAGGGTCTGGGCTAGATGGACCGTGGGTCTTTTCTTCTTATGCCCCTTTCAAATCCCTGATTTTGGAGCTTCTTAATTGCTTCCATCATGTTTATTTTTTGGTTGCTGATGGCAAGCCCCTTCCCCATTTTATATGCACACCTCAGCTCCCTACTCTTGCCCCGCAAACTTCCTCCCCTCCCGAGTACTGCATGCATGTGATGTCAATGTGTTAATGCATGAGGGAATGTAATCATGAACTACCAGGGCAGAGGAAGATCTTAGGTGAACAGAAATGGTATGACAAATAAAGTGAACGAATGAAAATACATATTCTGCAGTCCATATTGTTCTTCTAACTAATAATATACATGAACAAACTGCAGAAAGATCTTGGGCCAAGCAGAAGGTCTCTGAAACATCATCAGCATGAGTATATGGCAATCATTTACTGTAAAACCCCACAAGTAGATGGCACCTCATTTTTAATGCTTGTTCTATTTGCAGATGTACAAGACAGTTAATCTTCGTATTGTTCTGCTTGGAACTGAGACGTGGACAGAAGTGGACATTTACTCATTGGCTGGACCATGCTTTTCACTTCTTTACTCCATGGACTAGATAGTTCCTTAAACCCTGCATACACTTTGACTGTGCACAATTACTCCTGTAAGGTACTCTTCCATTTTCATATGACTGTAGATCAGGCTTGTCCAACACTCGGCCTGCCAGGCCATTTTATCTGGCCCGTGGCGGCAGCACCGATGCCGCAGAGCACAGCCACAGTGGCAGCGCACATTCCTCCACTTTTATGAAAGCTTTAAAACGCATTTTCATTTATGTAACCAAACTTGCTATTTCCAATATTGGGATGTTGTTGTGGTTTTGCATCTGAAACGAGGAGAGTTCAGACTTTCTGTGCCTGCAGAGCTGCCTTTGTCCCTTTGAAAGAATATAAGAACTGCCCCACCACACTATACAAGTCATCTCTCTAATCCAGGGGTGTCAAAAATACAGCAGCATGGGTCCAGCCTTTGGGGCCATGTCGTCTGGCCTGTGGGTCTGGGTCCTGGGTGGTGGGGTGAGCAGTGGCAGCATTAATATCCACAGCTTCGGGAGTTGTGGCAATTCACACTGCTGCCGCTCGTCCCGCTGCCAGATTTCCAGCCTCGTGGGCTGGATCCAGAGCGCAGTGCTGTGTCGCCTGGCCTGCAGGGCTGCTCATGGACCAAACGTGATGTCAGGACAAGCAGCGGCCAACGTGGCTCTAGGAACCACAGCAATTAATGCTGCTTGACCCACCACCACACTTCTGCCCTGCGAGCAGCCCTACAGGCCAGATGACGCGTCTCCGCACTGGATCCAACCTACTCCGGCACCCCTGGGGCAAGGTGAATGCGATACCCCTGCTTTAATCCAACACTGAAGATCACTGGACATTTCAGAGGAAAGGGCAGGACCTGTGCAGTTATGAGTGGCTTCTTCCTAAGGAAATGGTTACTTTTTAATCCCCTTAGATAACCTTGGGTTATACCCTAAAGCAGGCTTGTACAACATACGGCCCGAAGGGGGCCGCTTCCCGTGTGCTGCTGGGGACGAGAGGAGGAGCCCGGCCGGGTCTGTACCGGCCAGCAGAAGCGGCGGTGGAGCCGTGTGCCCCTCGGGACGGGACAAGCCTGCACCGGTCAGTCCCGAGCGGCACACGGCTCTGCCGTCGCTTCTGCTGGCTGGCGCAGACCTGGCCGGCCTCCTCCCATCCCCGGCAGCATGTGGGACGCCGGCTTCAGCTGCATGTTGCTTTTCCTGGCCGGTGCCGACACGGTTCTGCCCAGGCGGGTCCTGCAGCACCGTGTCAACCCAGGCATGCATGCCTGTCAACCAGCACCATGTCACCCCCTGCAACTTTGTTGGTGTCAAAGGCCAGGTGACATCACTTCCTGATATGATACCACTTCCTATGACATCTTTGAATACGGCTCGCCGGCCCCCTGGGTGATAAAACGTTTGTGATCCGGCCCCACGTTCAAAAAGGTTGGACACCCCTGCCCTAAAGTTTGATGGTTTGTTTTAAGAGCCTTTCCAGGTTTTTTTTAAATGTTTCTGTTGGCACCTGGGATATTCTGAATAGCTGTATCTTGTACACAATTCCCATAGTTTAATGATGCAGGGTGTGTCTCCATGTTCATTAATGCGCCCTAATTACTGCGCATTTAGTTCAGTCTGTGTTCAATGAAGTACTAACTAACCGCGCAGTAACTACAGTTACTGTGCAGTAGTGCTGGCACACGGTTATTTTGCAATACTTACTGCACATTAGCCTAATAACACCGCACAGCAGGCTGATAGCATGGTTTTGAACAGCCGTGCTACTGCACAGTGTTTTTAGGCTAATGCGCAGTAAGCAACTTATGTAGACGTGCCCGCGTTGTGCTAAAGTAGTACTTACAATTGATACCAGAACATATATTGTCTTTCCATTCTGAGTATCCTCTTATTCTTTCTGTCCACACACTGTTAAAAGCACATTCATGTTCAAGAGATAAATGTTAAAGCAATTCAGAAACGGAAGAATTACCAATGCGGCTGCAAACGTGATTTGGTAGCCTTGTGCACTGTATTTACAGATTCATTTCAATGGCTACTTGAACCTGCTTGCAGCTGCAGCCTGAACTAGACCTGCCAGTTAAATGGCAGAAGGGATATGGCTAATGAAAATGAAAGGCAGGCTGCATCGCTGAAAAGGTCCAGAGAACCTGGACCTTTTCAGCCTCCACAAGAGAAGGTTGAGAGGCGACCTTGTGGCTGCCTATATGTTCATCACGGAGGCACAGAAGGGAATTGGTGAGGTTTTATTCACCAAGGCGCCCCCAGGGGTTACAAGAAACAATGGCCACAAGCTAGCAGAGAGCAGATTTAGACTAGACATTAGGAAGAACTTCTTCACGGTTCGAGTGGCCAAGGTCTGGAATGGGCTCCCAAGGGAGGTGGTGCTGTCCCCTACCCTGGGGGTCTTCAAGAGGAGGTTAGATGAGTATCTAGCTGGGGTCATCTAGACCCAGCACTCTTTCCTGCTTATGCAGGGGGTCGGACTCGATGATCTATTGAGGTCCCTTCCGACCCTAACATCTATGAATCTATGAATCGCCTTCTCTGCTGAAGAGCTTTGCTTGAGGACATTGCCAAGCCACCTTTTTTCAAATAAGAAATTTAGAATAACATTTTGGAAGTTGGAGCCCCTACCATATCCTAGGGCTGTGTTGAGCTTGAAATGAGACTGCCCTTTGGCTTTGCATCCCATGCAGGCTCAGGGCTAGTGCCAGGCC
This sequence comes from Alligator mississippiensis, assembly GCF_030867095.1. Lineage (NCBI taxonomy): Eukaryota > Metazoa > Chordata > Crocodylia > Alligatoridae > Alligator > Alligator mississippiensis. Next base: position 465,700,853 of record NC_081824.1, on the reverse strand, counting down.
AAGAAATTTCTGAGACAAAATGTCTCCTGCTTAATGTCCTTGTTTCACGGGCGTTGGAATATAGAGCCTCTCTTTGGGTAGCATGCAGTTCCCCCATCACATCCAGTTTGCATGTGGTTTTTCCTTTCCTTCCCCCGCACTCCCAGTGTAGGCAAGGAGGAAGGCAAGTGTTGTAGAAGTTGGCTGCAAGACCCAGTGACTCCCCCAGCTCTGCTCCTGATTGCACACGTTCTGCTTCCTGTGGGAGTGCAGATGGAGGACACTAAATTATATAGATCCTGCTTATCCCAGATTGTGAGAAGAGGCTTCTTGGCGATCCTTACAGCCACGGAAAGCTTTGCAGGTTAACACTTGGGGATCTCGGTCTCAGTCTCGCCAGTGTGCAATTATCATACCTTAAAGTTTCAGCCCTTCTAAGTATGCCACAGGCTACCTCAAACTCTCAGTCCTCCTATTTGCCCTTTATGACTTCTTCCGTGCCATCGGTCACGATATCCGCTGAGACTTCCTCTCAGTTCCCTAAAACCAACTGCAGTCTCCATACCAAGGACTCTGCACGTGTTTCATGAGCAAGCCATATCCCCAGTGCTCAGAGCCTGGGGAAGGTTTGCTTCCTCAACTCTGTGCAAGCTCTGGGAGGTGAAACATTTCAGATATGTCACTAAACATTTCAGATTTTCTTAGGTCTTCCCTTTTAGTTATAACTGATTACTAGATAAAACCTAGAGGTTTGAATACATTTCTTGAACATTGACACACTTTTTTTTACCTATGAATCTGTATTTTGTGACTTGAGCCACTTGTGCAGCAAGCATTAAAAGGCATAGCCTTGCTTGTGCATGGACTCTCATTGCCTGTGTTCATCAGGCATTATAATCATATTCTTTGCCTTGTGTCATATGGTTTGGCATCCTATATTCCTATTTGTGGTTCATTTCCTTCCTTGTCTGTAACCATTTAAATTAAAAACAAATCAGTCTTGCACACAGAAGGGGTATTGGAAGTCTTTACCCTTCCACCTTGCATTTAACAGCTTTCAGATGATGGGAAGGTTTCAGCAAGAACTAGAAGGCTGAGGCTAGGGCTTGAATAAATAAACTGGCAAATAAAATGAAAGTTTTCTCACTTTTTTAGTAAAACTCATTTAGATTTCAATGTGATTCCAGACTGAGGGCTTAAAAGATGTTCTGGGTGATATCTAAGTGTCGCTGAATTTCATCCCAGTGAATGTCAATGTTGCATCTTGATACATAGACTCATGAATTTTTCTACGCTATCACTTTTAATTAATATGGCTTCCTCCATTATTTGTACAGCTACAAGCCAGTTCTCCTTAACGGTGGGCAGCTTGCATGAGAAAATGGAACAGTTTCACTCTGGCCCGCACAGCTTACCTTTACATATTGTAAATGCCTAATCTGAAGAACTCCTCATTTTTAAAATGGTTTCAAGTCATTTTAAAATACGATGACCAGTCAGAAAGTAATGTCTCCTATTTTTCTTTTTCAGCAAATATTTTTGAAAAATAAACTTGCATGGTATCGCTAAACATGCAGTTGTTTTCCAACACAGTCTCTCCTTCTCCATCGGTGGCTTTTTCCAGTGGTGAACAAGGGTTTGTATCCTGACCTTGCAAAAGTCCTTGTCCTTGTTGTACAGTTGCTGTTGCACAGCTGTTGCATCATTTTGCCATCACCCCGAAAATGTCCCCCTCATAATTCGTTCTTCAAGGCAAAAAAAAGATGGCAATCAAAGGGTACCAAGTCTGGGCTGGACCGAGGATGGGGCAGCGCAGCCCATTCAATTGATGCCGTTGTCTCTGAGGTGTGCAAACTGCTGTGTGGGTGAGCACTGCCACGCAGAAGCAGCGTCTCGGGCATGTCTCCCTTGGGACACATTAAAACAGGCTCGCATGCAGTTTTCAGCTTGAAGTGCAGGCTCCTGTTCTTGGACAGAATTTTTTCTCACTGGCTGCTACTGGTTTGCTTTGAAGGGAAAAATTAGGAAGCAATACTTTCTGACTGAACCTCATTTGTACCATTTAAAATGTCCTTTGTTGACTCCTGCGGCCTTTCACCTTTCAATACTGTTACTGCACCCCTGAAAAAGTATAATTGGTCCTGAGGGGGGAATTGTAATCAATAGTGACTCTAGGTTTGAAGACCTTGGGTATAAGAGGACAAATTTTCAGGGAAGAAGAACAAGAAAAAGTTCTTTCTGTAGGTAAAACAAGTATTTTTCTTCACTGATTGATGCTGTGAAATCTATGGCAACTGCAGGTTGTAGTAGCATTCAATATTTTGTAATGCATTTTCTCAACAGAGGCAGACACTATCGAGGCACACTAGGACTGGTGACACAAGGAACTGTATACAACACAGACGCCTCAACATCTATTATTAGGGTAAGTAAAGAGTATCTTGCAACATGTCGTGTGATACCAGATTGTTTCAAATCTTTTCTGCAGCCAGGCTGAACTGGCATTTCCATGTGGTGTGGCACTTGGGTTTTCCTGATTTTTGAGTTGTATCAAATGCATGGCCAGTTGAGATGCTTTCACATTATTCCTGTTCTTGGGAACTTACAGTTTTGGTTCTTCAACTTTTTATTTAATCCACTGTGACAAACTGTAGGAGGAAAGGAAGGAAAATGGCAAGGACACTTTCTGGTTAAGTGGGTTAGGTGTTGTGCAGTTTAATCATTTCATTTTTAATACAAAGAGAGAGAGCAGTTGGTCCAGTCAGAGCTCTCAGGGGATAGCTCAGCCAGATCGTGGTAGTAGCTGTGCTTCAAACACCTGGATAGGTATCATTGACACTTTGAAAAAGGCTAGGGAGAAGATTTTTGCAGTGATGGAGATGGGTGAAGCCATGACACAGCGGAGACCCTTGAAGTACCTGGATGTTGCAGCGAGCCCAGCTTGCTGCTGATGTGGCGCTGGAGGGGATCAGGCCACGGGTCAGATGCCCAGCTGGAAACATTGACAAGGGCTAGCTGAACGAGATGAGGGAGGCAGAAGGAACTTGATGAGGCTGGAGAGCCTTGGTAGCCTTGAGGAAGGCACTGCCTGTGTTACAGCTTGGAGGGAGAAAGGCTGAGTACTGTTTATTAGCCTGGAGAGGGAAGAGGGAAGTTTTTCTGTTTGACTTCCTTTGCTGAGAAGCTTTCAAATAAAGGACCTGGTTTGCAAGTTAGAAAGAAGTGTGGCTGACTCAAGTGAGATGTGCTGGTAGAAAGCACTACAGCTCCCGATGTTGAATGTCTTCATAACAGACTTAGTTGTGCAGGGAAAACTCCGGTTCCGGTTTTGGAGGTATTGTAGAGGAAGTAGTAATATGGGGGTACGTCTTGGCCGTGTGGAACAGGGAAATGAATGGTGGATGATGCCTCCGATTCCTGGCCCGGTTGTGAGGAAGACGATGGTGTTGTTGGCTCTGACAAAATAGGTGGGGAGAGACTGAGGAAAGAAAAAAAGTTCAGTTTTGGCCTCGTTACTGGGTAAATAAAGCAGTCAAACTTATAATAAGTTGGCCCAAGTTGGGAGACTAGATTTGAAGGGTTTGACTGTAACCATGCTGATCTAAGGCCACAGGCAGACAAGGTTGTTTGGGTGGAAGGCGTCATATCTTTTATTAGACCAACTAAATTGATAGCTTAAGATATCACATCTATCTAAAGAACCTTGTCTCTCTAGATTTGAAGGCCCGTTCTGTTACAGGGGTAAAAACCTATCCCAGATTGTATGCTTTGTGTGTCCACAGCTGGCATTTGTAAGGCTATTGTTTCGCGTCCACGACATGCAGTTCTCATGCTAGAGAGTCTACCTGATACATGCACCTCCTCCCAAATTTTCCTACCGTATACTGGTATTCTCCATTCCAGATGTCTGGCAGTAGCATCGTGAAGCAAAATAGGTTGTATACCAAGTTCTGCAGTTTTTCAATACAGACAATTGGAAATTTTCTGAGCCAAGAGTTTCCTTAAACATGGTTGTTCATTAAACCCAACGTTTCATTTTAAAAAGTCAAGGATTTCTGTGATATCTTTTATTGGGCCAGTGCATAGTTGGCAGACCTGTTGGACAAGCCTTTGGTCATGGAGGCTAGGGACAGAAGTTATAAGTGATTGGAAACCAGTTCAAATCTGTAACACGACAGAAGTTCAGTGCACGTAAACTGCTTTCAAAATGGCCAAAACCGGTTTAAGATGAACCTGGATGAATGTAATATCAGTCTGAATTTATTTAGGTGAAATTGGTTTACTGAACTTCTCTCCCAGTTCCCCTCCCAATTCAAGTTAACTCAACCCCCCCTGCACCCCGCTACCCCCCCAGGGTGAGAGGGCTAGCCTTGTGCAGGCTGTCTGTTCCAGCCAGGCAGGGAAACATCCCGTAGCTTCCCCCGGTTTCTGGCCTGAGCACTGCAGACATATGGCTGCATTTCCAGAATCAAAATGAACATCTGTTCACTTGCTTATTGGTTCAGTCTAATCTGCAAGGTTGAATCAATTCAGCCTTGCGGTTTTGAACAGTCTTTTCTTGCCCAAGTGCCCTTCCTCAGGTCACGTTTTAAACCTGTCCAGTTTGGCCCAGTCTGGCTGAACGCGTAGCGACCCTGCCTGGATTTCGCAGAACAGAACTCGGGCTAGGAGGGATCTCCACAGGTGACCTAGTCCAACTCCCTGCCTGAGGCAAATCGTCCTTATCTGAGCCCCCCTATGCAGATCCATAATGCAACCTCTCAGTAAAACTACCCCAACCCTAACACCACACAAGCCATAAGGCCCTAACCTGCCACAGGTAACGCATGGGGGACGTGGCGGCCAATCTCCTGCTTCTGCAAAATGTTAATATTCACTCGAGAGATCTCCCATGCCCCCTACTACAGAGGAAGGCAACCCTCTCGCGCCCCCATCGCCCCCACATACCAATCTGACCATGGGATCAAATTCCTTCCTAAGCCCAAATAGGAATCGGTGTGACCGTGAGCGGAGGGACAAGAACCTCTAGGCAGAACCCACCAGCTTTAAGCTCCAGAAGCAGCACTGGCACGCCCCAGCCAAAACCCCCAGCCTTGACTGTAGCCAACACTCAATGCCTCTGAGGAAAGCTTCCAAAAATCAGACAAAGCCTGACGCACATAGCAGAAAGGGTGGGTGAGGGGGTAGTGGGGTGGTGGAGGGATTCCCTCCCAGTCCCATGTGGCAACCAGAAAAGCCCAGAAGCCGGGGAAATATCCATAATAGAACGAGGCATCCCTGCACCTAGATCACTCCTGAGCCGTGGTGTCCAACTTCTTCTCGAACATCTCCAGTGACAGGATCCACAGCTCCTCCAGGTGTCCGTGCCACTGTCTCACTGCTCTGAGAGTGAAGAAGAATTTCCTGCTATCCAAGCTAATCTTACTTTCCTGCTGCGTCAGGCCATCTCTCCTCCCATGACTTGCTTACCATCTTTGTCGCCCACCCCTGGGCCCTCTCTAACTTCATCCTTGTCACAACATGGAGCCTAAAACTGCACACGGTGCTCTAGACGAGGCCTGACCAGCACTGAGGAGAGAGGCACCATCTCCTCCAGGGTCTTGCACCTAATGCTTGTATTGATGAATCCCTAAACTACATGTGCCCTAAAATGCATGTGCCTTTTGGGCAGCTACATCACGCTGCAGACTCATTTGAGTGTGGGATCTACCAAGCCTCCCAGATCCTTCTCTGTAGTGCTGCCATCCAGCCAGGTGTCGCCCATTTTGCATTTGTGCTTTTGATTCTTGTTCCCAAGTTGCAGTATCTTGCATTTGTCTGCCCTGAATTTCATTCAGTTAGCTCCAGCACAGATTTCCAATCTTTCAAGATCCTTCTGAATTGCACTCCCTCACATCCTCCAACGTGTCCACAATCCTTCCCAGTTTTGTGTTGTCTGCAAACGTGCTCAGGAAGCTTCCTGTGCCAGCGTCCCAACCATTAGCAAATGTGTTGAACAGCACCGGGCCCAGGACAGACCCCTGTTGGACTCCTCGTGAACCCTCCTGCCATTCTGACGGGGATCCATTGATAATTTCCCTTTGCTTTGGCTGCTGAGCTAGCTGTCTATTCACTTCCTAGTAGCTCTGTCCACGCCACGTTTCTCCAGTTTGTTTATGGTCCTGCAGGACCTTGTCGAAAGCCTTGTTGAAGTCCAGGTGCACTATATCCACAGCATTTTCTTCATCTACCTAAGGAGTTATCCATCGGAGAAACAAGTTTGTTTGCCTTGACACTAGGGCCCTGAATAGGCGTGAAGTTCCCAACCCTGGAAAGATGCACTTGATGGCTTTTGCCTGGAAATGCAAGCCCTGGATACTGGATACTGCCTGGTCCCAGGTCGAGAAGCAGATGCATTTGTTGGGTGTTCCTGAAAACCAAGCGCTCTGAGCCCTCCGTGCAGGGGCTGCCCATAGTAGTGAAGCTCACAGAGTGCTCAGTATTACTGAGTGTCTGCTGCATGCAGGAAGTGTGTGTGGCGTATATGGAGGTGATGGTATGATGGCTCAAATGAAGTCTTACTCTTGTATATTGTGGGGGTGTAGAGGGGCATGGGGTCTGGGGTTTGTGAGGGACCTGTGTGTGTGGATGTGGGTGGGTGGGTATGGTGGTTTAGTGGGGAGGGTGTGTTGCTGCTGAGCCTGGGCAGAGCGTGTCGGGACTGTGCAGTGCTGGTCCCCGCTGGCAACACGGGGCTGAGGGCAGTGGCAGTGACAGCCGGAAAGAGCTGCCGCTGCAAGCTGGGCTGCCTAGAAAGGCAGTGGAGCTGCGGAGCTGCCCCAGCCACGCTGCATGCCCGGGGGTGGCAGGACGCGCCATAACTGGACTGTGCCTGAGCCAGGCAGGATGGAGGGACCCGCCACAGGCCAGACAAAGACCTGCTGTGGGTCCCAGCAGGCCGTATTTCACCCACCCCTGGTCTAATGTCTCTCCTGACTGTACAGTTGGTCCAATAAAAGAGATCACCAGAAAAAGGCCCTTGCTTTTCACCAACAACAGATACAGGACTGTGGAAAGAGGAGGTCTGCAAACTTGCTCAGGAGGCTTCCTGTGCCAAGAGATGTCCTAGGACACCACTAAAGAATTAATCTTTCTCTGTGCGAGCTCTCCCGTGGGATTCTGTAATTACTCAAACTGGCCACTTGCTCATGCAGCCATCATGTTTGCTGTGGAAATCATACTTACATATTTTTAGAGCTGAGCTCTCCCCGAGACTTTCCGAGTCAATATGCAATTATTTCCAAGTGCTTTTCATCTTTGTGTTGTGTCTGACTGTGTACAGTTCAGCCATAACGAGAACGTATATAATGCAGCTGGTTCGGCTCATGAGCTTGGCCACGCTCTCATTTTTGGACATGATGATGAAGCCGGCAATGTAGCCAGATTCTGTCGATGCCCTGGCTGCAAAGAAAGATGCATTATGAGATCAAAACTCTCGTGAGTAAAGCTAAGTTTGAATGTAACCCTTTTTTTCATTATCTCTTGATACAACAATGCTGGAGAATCCTGATGAAAGGATAGCGGAGTTGGCATTAATACAAATATTAATCAAGACCAGTTCCTCAACTGATGTTTGGGGAACTCTGCTAGTAATCTGCTTCCAGCCTGACATTTCTCCTTTCACTGCTGCACCTTAACATTGCCTCTTTTTCTGTGCCCTGCTCCTGCCAAGGTTGTTCAGATATGTTACAGAGATCCCAGGCAGCGGGCCCCAGTCCCTGCTACAAAGGGAGGCAAAACCCTGCAGTCCATACCAACCTGACAATGGGGGAAATTCCTGACCCCAAATGTGGCAATGGGTCTGATCCTGGAAGGATGGGCAAGAGCCTCTAGTCAGAAACCTCCAGGTTTAAGACCCAGTCAAAATCCCCAGCTTGGGCGGCAGCTGACAGCCAGTGCTTCGGAGGAAGCTGAAGAAAATCCTCGTGACACATGTAGCAGCAGGAGGGGGGAAAACTTCCTTCCTGGCCCTATGTGGCAAGCAGGAAAGCCCAGCAGCTTCGGAAATACCCAGAGCAGAACATGGGAATAGCTATGCTTAGATCCTCCCTGACCAATACTTACCTGGCCTCCCCTTGAACACCTCCAGGGATGGAGAGTCCCGAACTTGTCTCGGGGTCTGTTCCACTGCCTCATTGGAAAGAAGCTTTTCCTGAGATTCAGTCTAAACCATTGCACCAGTTCAGGCCACTGGTCCACATCCTATCACGCCCCCTCTTTAAGTGCCTTTTCGGCAAGATGAATATGCTTAGCTCCTTCATCCTCTTCTCGTATGATTTGCTTTCCAAGCCCTTTGATCTTCTTTGTCGCCCGCCTCTGGGCCCTCTCTAACTTCTCCACATCCTTTTAAACATGCGGAGCCCAGAACAGCACGTGGTATTTCAAATAAGGCCTAACCAGTGCTGAGTAGAGAAGCCTAACTATCGCTATCAGTCCCCGTGACTTGAACCTACTGCTTCAGTTGATGCGTCGAAAAAATACATTGGTCTTCTGTGCAGCTGCATCCCACTGCAGACTCGTATTGAGTCTTTGATCTACCAGGACTCCCCAGTCCTTCTCCTGAGTGCTGCCATCCAGCTAGGTGTCAAATTCTGAATTGGTATTTTGGATTCTTCTCCCCGAGGTGCAGCACCTTGCATTTGTCTGCACTAAACTTCATCCTGCCCGTTCCAGCTCCGCTTTCCAATCTGGTGAGATCCTTCTGAATTGGGCTCCCCTCCTCCAATACTTCCCAGTCCTTCCCAGTGTTGTGTTGTCTGCAGATTTGCTCAAGAAGCTGTCTATGCCAGTATTCACATGATCACTGAACACACTGGACAGCACCAGAGCCAGGACAGATGCCAGTGGGACTTCACTCAAAACCGTCTGCCGCTCTGACATGGATCTGTTGATGGTTACCCGTTGGTTGTGGCTGTTGAGCCAGTTGTCTAGCAGTCCTGTCCAGCCTGCGGTTCTCCAGTTTGTTTGTGAGAAGGTCATGCAGGACTTGGTCAAAAGCCTTGCCGAAGTCCAGATTCACACTATCCACTACATCCCCTCCATCCATCCAAGTAGTTACCATATTTACCCGAGTTCAAGACACATTTGAATTTAAGACAAGCCCTAGTTCGATTCTAGACATGGGAAATTTATAAATTGGTTATAATTTTCCATGTATGGCACCTGACTACTGGAGGTTTATCTTAAATTTCTTCTCCCCCTCCCCATTGCTGATGTGAGGAAAGTCAGGCATGCGGGGGGAGTGGGGCAGGCAGCAGGAGAGTCAAGTGACTTGACCCTGGCCCCCTGCTACTTGTTCCCCCCAGCTTGCCCCCACTTGCCACCTGCTCTCCCCTCCCCCAGTGCCTGCATACCCTGCCCCTGCCCCCTTCAGTGCCCGTCTTCCTTAGCACTTGCTCCCCGCATGCCTGCTCCCCAGGCTGGCTGCCTCCCACATCGTCTTTGCTCCCTCCCCGACAGCATCTGAGGCTCCAGCTTCAGGGCACATCATCGCTTCGGCCCAGCTCCTCAGTGGCCGCTCTAGGGCCAGGGCCAGAGCTACCACTGCTGGATGGCTGGGCTGGGGCTGAAGTGCCAGCGTGCTCCTTCCCCCGGGGCCAGACCAGACCTGGAGCTGCAAAGCAGCGGTGGGGGGTGGTGGCAGGTGGGGGTGCAGCGGCTGCAAGGAGCAGGGGGCTGCTATTGATTCTCTGTAAGTCATTCATTTGAGATCAATTTCTCTCTTTCTGAAAGTCACCGAGTCCCAGCCCCGTGCTCCAAGCAGGACTATCTCCAACGACATCATCCCAGCCAAGGCTTTGTCTACCCAGGTCTTCAAAACCTCCAAGGATGGAGATTCTTGCCCTGCTCTGCCACCACATCCTTTGGCAAGGGGCAAAGCAGCTTTAGAGCGCTCCTTCTTGGAAGCTCCTTGAACTGAGTTGTGGATCCCTGTTCATCACCTTCTGTCTTCCTTTGCCAAAGCCTAAAAGGTCAGAAATATATTTCCCCAGCTGGAATAGCCTTAGGCTGCATAAAATTTAGCTCGGGTAGAAGTGTCTGCAAATAGTGTCGTTCGAGCCATGGAGTTGACAAAATCTTCTCCGCTCTGATTCCTGGTGATGTGTGCTCCGCTGTGCAAAAGGAATCCCTTTCTGTAGACCAGGAGCTGAGTCCACAGGCCCGTTAGTGATGAAGGGAAATCCCAGTTTTAGATTAACAGCTATCAAAGAGTCATCCCTAATCAGCTTCCAGTCCATTTGGGCCCTGCCTCTGTCCCACAGTTCTGCTCACAGGTCAGAAAAGGGAAGAGACAGCTTGTTTGGAAATGACTGTCTGTGTTCTCCCCTTCCTAATGAGGTTCAGTTTTATATCGATGTAGTCACCAATAATCTCTTCCCTGTTGTTCTGTATTTGTCCATAAGTGGCAATATTAGCCCCTCCTATTGCTTGCATCATAGAGTCCTAGATTCATAGATGCTAGGGTTGGAAGGGACGTCAATAGATCATCGAGTCCGAACCCCTGCACAGGCAGGAAAGAGTGCTGGGTTTAGATGACCTCCTTTTGAAGACCCCCAGGGTAGGGGAGAGCACCACCTCTCTTGGGAGCCCGTTCCAGACCTTGGTGACTCTAACCGTGAAGAAGTATTCCTAATGTCCAATCTAAATCTGCTCTCTGCTAGCTTGTAGCCATTAGTTCTTGTAACCCCCGGGGGTGCCTTGGTGAATAAAACATCACCAATTCCCTTCTGTGCCCCCATGATGAACTTATAGGCAGCCACAAGGTCCCCTCTCAACTTTCTCTTGCGGAGGCTGAAGAGGTCCAGGTGCCCCAGTCTCTTCTCATAGGGCTTGGCCTGCAAACCCTTAACCATACGAGTGGCCCTTCTCTGGACTCTCTCCAGGTTATCCGCATCCCTCTTGAAGTGCGGTGCCCAGAATAGCACACAGTACTCCAACTGCGGTCTGACCAGCGCCCGATAGAGGGGAAGTATCACCTCCTTGGATCTGTTCGTCATGCATCTGCTGATGCACGATAAAGTGCCATTAGCTTTTCTGATGGCTTCATCACACTGCCGACTCATGTTCATCTTGGAGTCCACTAGGACTCTGAGATCCCTTTCCACTTCCGTTCCACCCAGCAGGTCATTCCCTAGGCTGTAGGTGTGCTGGACATTTTTCCTCCCTAGGTGCAGCACTTTGCATTTCTCCTTGTTGAATTGCATTCTGTTGTTTTCTGCCCATATGTCCAACCTGTCCAGGTCTGCTTGTAGTTGTTCCCTGCCCTCCGGCGTGTCCACTTCTCCCCACAGTTTTGTGTCATCCACAGACTTGGACAGACTACACTTCACTCCCTCGTCCAAGTCGCTGATGAAGACATTGAAGAGTATTGGTCCAAGGACCGAGCCCTGCGGGACCCCACTGCCCACACCCTTCCAGGTCAAAACCGACCCATCCACCACGACTCTTTGGGTGCGATCCTCTAGCCAATTCACCACCCACCGGACCGTGTAGTCATCCAAGTCACAGCCTCTTAACTTGTTCACCAGTATGGGGTGGGATACCGTATCGAAGGCCTTCCTGAAGTCTAAGTATACGACATCCACCCCTCCTCCTGTGTCCAGGCGTTTCGTAACCTGGTCATAAAAAGAGACTAGATTAGTCAGGCATGATCTGCCTGCTACGAACCCATGCTGGTTTCCCCTCAGCATAATTTGTCCTGCCGGGCTCTCACAAATGTGGGCCTTGATAATTTTTTCAAAGCCTTTGCCAAGGATGGAGGTGAGACTGACTGGCTTATAGTTGCCTGGGTCCTCCTTCCTCCCCTTCTTGAAAATGGGGACCACACTGGCCCTTTTCCAGTCCTCCGGGACTTGGCCTGTGCGCCACAAGTGTTCAAATATGCCCGCCAGCGGTTCTGCAATGATGTCGGCCAGTGCCTTCAGCACCCTCGGATGGAGCTCATCCGGGCCTGCCGACTTAAAGGCATCCGGTTCCTCCAAGTGACTCTGCACCATCTCAGGGTCTACGCATGGCAGTCTGGTGCCTTGCTGCTGCCTCTCTACAACCCCAGAGAGAGACTTGTCCTGCCCCTCGCTTAGGAACACTGAGGCAAAGAACTCATTGAGGAGTTCAGCCTTGTCCCCCCTGTCTGTCACCAGTTGCTTCTGCCCATTGAGTAGGGGTCCTATTCCTCCCTGGGCCTTCCTTTTACTCCCTATATATGTAAAAAAAACAATTTTTTTGTTATCCTTCACTTGGGATGCCATCCTCAGCTCCATGGTAGCTTTGGCCCATCTAACTGCCTTCCTACAAGCGTGAGCAGAGGAGGTATACTCCTCTTTGGTGATCTCTCCCTGTTTCCACTTTTTATATGCTCCCCTTTTAGCCTTGCCCCCCTTTTAGGTTTGGTAGATCTGTCTGTTCTGTCACCCTTGGGGCAGACCCCAGGGGCTGAGGTGGGAGTGAGGGGGAAAAGCCTCCTGCCCCTTGGGCACCAGAGACCTGCCCTCAGAGCCCACTACAGCCCCCAGGCAGCCACAGCCCTCTGCCCCGCTGGGATGAGGCCATAAAAGGCCCAGTTTTGCCCCCCACAGGGCTCATCTACACAAGACGTTTACTGCAGAGCTGTCTACGTGGCTCTGCAGTAAATGTGTCTGTGTCTACACAGGCGCCACTCCTAGGGTGCCTGAAATGAATAAACTCTGGAGCAGGCAAGTACTTGTAAATACAAATACTGCAGCCGGGCTGCAGCTCCCTGCAGGTCTGTATAACGGGCCAGACAGGGAGCAGACATTTTTTGTGTGCAGAAACACACATGCGGATGCTGCCCGGTTGGCTGGGCATGAAGGTGCCTCGGTGCTGCGGCTGGCTGCCAGCTAGCCCTGCAATGAAGCACGCTCATGCCCGGCCCAGCCCTTCTGCAGCGCGTTGCAACAGGGCGGGAGCAGCCATGGGCTGCTGCCAGCCAGGGCTGTTGTGACCGGGCTCAATGTGCTGTGCAGGAATAAGCCCTGGGACAACATCCCCTGGAGTTTATTGCTCCAGGGTGCACATTTTACACAGCATGCCCAGGAGCAAAAACACGCTGGAGCAATAAGCCCTGGATTTTTTTGTGCACATGAATTGCACATGTAGACACACCCACACTGATGTTAGCTGATCTCACCAGCAGCTCTGCATGCTTATGGGGGAGGAAAAGGCTCCCCTTGGGCAGGGGGAAAAAAACTCAGCAACACTGATCCTGACCCAAAGCTTAGCTGAGGTGGGGGCATTTTTATTATTATTAATTTATTTTTTAAACGTTCTTGTCTCAGGCCAAATCAGCCAGACCATTTCCAAATTCTATCAGCAGAGCACAGCTCAGTCATTCAAGTGTGCGTGCTGCTACCCCTGCCCTGCCAAATCTCCTCCCTCCCAGACTCTTCAGCCTGGGGCCTCAGATACTCCCAAATCCATGGCAGGCATCCCACATGCAAGCCCCAAGCCCGTGAGGGCCACGGCACAGAAGCAGCTGGGATTAAAGAAGTTTTAGAAGGAAAATTTCAGACCAGTTTGGCAAGCGGGGGTCCTAGGGTTGGCCATGACATTCCCATGACAGGGCCAGCTCCAACCCAAGGGTGCCTTATTTTTCCCGCCACGCCTTGTTGGTAAAGTGATAAATAGGGAGGATGCCCACAAGACTTTGCACAGTTCCCCGTCCCGCTAAACCCTGCTAGACCATACTGGCTCACTGGGCCCCGCTCCCAGACGGTTCCTCAAGCCTTATGGGATAATTGCGTGGCTCCAAATCCTCCCCTTTACCATGCCCCATGCTTCGCAGATATAATACGAACGGTTGACTCACTGAGCCCTTTCCAAGCCTGAAGCTGGGTCCCTTTCACGTCCCTCTCTGTTGTGCCCCTCTGGCACTGGGCCCTCCGGCCCTTGTACCTGCGCCATTCTGGCACTGGGCTCTACACAGTAGGGCGCCCCGGCCACTTGGCATTAACGAGGCCACTTTTCCTACAAAGGCTCAGAGCAGCTAATCATCAGGTAATAAAATAATGTAGAAAAGAGACCAGGAGAGCAAAACAAGGTCAAAAAGGAAGTTGAGAACCAGCATAAAAACAGACCCTCCTCCTTGAAGAACGCCCCAGCCTAGCTCTCTTTCCTAGGATGCTCATTCCCATGATGAAATTTGCCTTTTTTTTGCCAATTTAATGGCATTACAGTTTGCACGTGTGGATTTTTCTGGTGATTTAAAAGTCTTTTTGGCGATTTAAAGTAAAATGCATTCCGATGTATTTTAGTTTGGATCTCCAGGAATTAAACCGATGCATCCATGGATTCATCACATGAAAACAGAAATGCACTCAAAGACTTGTAATGAGCCCCTTTGTCCCCCAGACGGTGCTGCAACTTTTGTGTCATTCACCCCTTTGTCCCCCAGATGTCTCTCCAAAATTGGAGGTTGACGGGGAAGAGGATACCTGCACTTTTTCAGTAGCTGGGTGTAATGTGTTTCTGTGGACACGTTGCGTTGCACACCAGATGATGCGGTCCACCCAGCCCAATGTGAATCAATCTTTGTTCGCCTGTACGGACACCTGTACCCCAACCTTTGTGGGCAGTGGTACTAGGAGGGCCTTGAGAGCTGTAGCCCTAAAAAATCATCCTAGCCCCCTGTCCCGGTGCTGCCCCCCGCCCGCAGAGACACGGCACATCTGCCTAGCTGCACGGGACAGCCGGGCTGCAGCTCCCTGCAGGTCAGTGTAACGGGCCAGGCGGGGAGCGAGACGGAGCTTTGGGCAGCTCGGGGCAAGGGATGGGGGCGCAGGGGGAGGGAGGGCGGGGGGCTGCCTCCATGTGATCAAGAGTGGGGGAGGGGGAAGGTCCTGTGAGGGGCAAGTGTGGGTCTGTGCATGTGTGGGTCTGTCTATGTGGGTCTGCATTGGGGGGGGGTGTGTGTGTGGGTCTGTGTCATTCTGCACATGGTCACAGACACAAACACACTCTCCCACCTGCCATAAACACAGACACACACATGCACATGGACACAAACACACTGTCCCTCCCTTCATGAACAGACACACATGCACACAGAGGCACATGCATGCACACATGCAGACAGGCTGGGTGGGGCTGGGGGGTTGCAAGGTGCAGGGCACCTATACAGGCGGGTGGGGGAAGCTGTGCGGTGCAGGCACAAGGCAAGGCACGTGGTGGGATGGAGGGGGGCTGCATGGGCTGAAGGTGCAGTAGGGGTGTGAGGAGAAACTGGGGCTAGAGCTGGGGCAAGGGCTGCCGGCATGGGTGGGTGTAGAGCATGGCTGGAGGGTCCCTTGCAGCGGGTGGACAGCGCTTGCCCCCGCTGGCTCAGGGATTGCTGGTTCGACGGTGCCCCCGGCTCTAATCGAGTACCAAAAACATCAGCAGGGTGCATAGTTATGTGCTTCCCTCTGCTGTAATTTAATGTGAATAGTACACTGAGCTTAGTTCAATTGAAAGGCTATCACCTGTAAATGCTGATGCATTGATTTAAAACAAGTCATTTTAAATTTAATAAACCGGTCTAATTTCATGAGGATTAAACTGTGTCACATGTACAAGCACCCCTTTAATATTTATAGCTCTTAGCTGCCCCTTCTGTCCTGGGAAAGCCGGTGTCATTTAAAAAAAAAAAAAAAGTGCTTTGTGTTTAAATACTAAAGCTGTGATATTTCCAAGTAAATATTTTCACGTTGAACCAAAGTAAAAGATCTAGTCTAGTGTCGTGGAAACACACACAGAGTACTTTTGGGTCAGGTCAGCAGAAGCTTTTATTTAAAAGAAACTACAGCTGTAGGGGGAGTTCTAAAGTGACATGGATTTTCCAAGCACTTGGAAGGGGTTCTCCCCCAAGAGCAAAATCAGGAGGCTTATATATTTTTTAACAGTCGCTTACAACTCACGTGATCATATAGTGAAATTAGCATGAAAAGCGGCTATAATATTATTTTATTATTTCTTTGCTGTTATCAGGATGGGAATTATGGGGGAGATAGGGTTAGTTTATAAACCTCCTTCTTGCACCTGGAAATCTACTTTGTACATACTTTTTTTTTTTTTTACCTTCAAGGCCGCGATGAGCGAAGCATTTGCAGAAGAGTTACAAAGAACAAACACTTGCCCTTATCTGTTCTACTGTACCGAGCCAGCAATTCTACACAAAGCGGTTATGTCATCTTATAACTAAAATAATCAAAGTTTAAGGCATATATTTTTTCTGATTCCACAGCCCCCTCCTTTGAGACTGTTTAGTCTCACTTTAGCCTTAAATTTCCATTTTCATGAGCCCCTCTATTTTATCATGCAGCCTTTTATGTTTTCTTTCAATCTGCTCACACTTTTGTAACACCATTATGCTAGACTCTGCTGTGGGTTTTTTTGCCTTGCTAAAGCTTCCCCTGCTGGCTTTCACGCAGCAAAGGATCAGTTGCATTAAGACATAGAACATTATCAGAACTATCAAGACAAACAATATTCCATACAGGATTTTCTTGCCAAGGGCCCCGAAATCTGGGAGCCAGGAGGTTAGCCAAGACCACATTTTTTTTAGACCCCAGTCAGTATTTTCTGAGGCCACTTGATGTAGGACCCTTAACTGATTTTGGATTTTGTGAATGTCAGTTTCGATTCACATGTCCTGATTGACATAGACACAACAGGTGGAGTTTATTAAGGCACATACTCTTCCCTGGGATACCAATAGGTAATCTAGGGCTATGCGGTGTTGTATAGTTACTTGTGAGATCTGGGAGATCTCTTTTTGCAGAGCCTGAATTGCATCCGCAGTGGCATTTCCCATAGCTTCCATTGTGGCTGAAATGTTAATTATGGCTAATTCCAATTCTCTTACTCCAAGCCACGGTATGAAGGTTCTCACAAATCGATGGAACCCTGTGTTTCTGGTAGCTAAGGGGTTAACCGCCCTTTTCATGTGATGGTTGAAATTTTTTATTTGTTCCAGATATATTGCACTATGCATTTCGAAACCAGGGATAACACGTCTAAGAGTGCATGCCCCCACCCAATTCCAGGGCAAGATTTTATGAGCCGTTTCCGCAGAGCCAGTAAAGGCCTGGGGCAGAAAGGGTATTCAAATCTCGACAGTTGTCGTGCCCTATCCGGCACTTTCGATTGATATGCATCGTATAGGACGGTCCACGTTCAGCTGTTATCCTGCTGGACCGAGATATATTATAAGAAGTAAAATTGGAGTGAATGTAAAATTCTGATCTGTTTGCAATGAGAGCAACATGAGGTTCCTTAGAAAAGTTGTAGACCATGAATCCTGTATAATTGAGAGAGGGTATGTTATCCAACAGGATTTCACTGGTGCTACTAGGGCTATAATCTAGAGTAGTTAGGCAATGAGGGTAGTGTCCTACAGGTGTGGCTTTATTATAAGCTCCGGTGTTGTTGGATCTGTAACAGAAAGGCGCCTCTACTCTTGGGGGCCTCCATTCTTTAGGAGCGGACCGATGGGCAGCTAACGAGTAGTGTCTAACGAAGCCGCCGTTTATTGTTCCCCATTGCTGGAGGGATATTGGTACTCCGATCATTGGGATTCCTTGGTGTAGGTGTGCTGGGCTGTGAGAGCATATCCAGCAGTCACTTTTATTTCCAGCTTGAGCCACCGCATGGGAGATCTGCAAATACAAATTTTTTTTTCACCCCCCTTGGGTGATACTGAGATACCCAAGTGTGATATATAAGGATATCGGTGTCATTTTTAGATATAGGAGGGACAAAGAATCTTAACAACAAACATAACCAGCACCAGTAAGAAAAAGAACACTACCAGCCAAACCCAGGATGGCAGCCGAAGTCTTTCTTCGTCCTCTGGGCTCAAGTTATCTAAAGCACTGATAATGTCGGCTCTTGGTCTTGATCGAGGTGGTGATCTTCCGAATGGGAGCATTCACTTTCTTCGAGGCCGAAGATGATATCTTCGTTTTTTAACTGATGAATCCGGCTGGGCTGAGGTGTTGGGTGCAGGGGAGAGGTTACTAGCACTTGCACCCTGATGCTCCTCACTTGCCTGAGTGAGGTCCTGAGGGTCTTTGTTCTTGGCCTCAGGGAAAGATCCCAACCTTGGTTGGAATACAGCTGCTTCGGGGTCCAATGGAGGTGATACCTTCTTGCAGTGCGAGGCGTGAGTCCACGTTTGGTGACCTTGGCAACGAACAGCAGAATTAGTGGTTAGAAGTACCTGGAAAGGTCCTTTTCATCTGGGTTGAAGTGCGTTTTTCCGTTGATAGACCTTTATGTAGATCCAATCCCCTGGTTCGAGGTTGTGACAGGGAACATCCGGTGGTTGAGGTAAGGCTTCTTGGACCTGTGAATGAACAGACCTGGCATATTTCATTAATGCCTTGCAATAATTTAGTACAGTTTCATCAGTTAATTGTAGGTCTGTTTGGTGAGGGGCAACAGGTGGTGTAGCTGGCATCCTCATGGGTCGTGCCATGAGTATTTCATAAGGGGTTAGGCCATGTTTTCTGTTAACAGTGTTTCTAATGTGCATAAGAGCAATGGGCAGTGCATCAGGCCATTTGAGGCCTGTTTCAGCACAAATCTTTGAAATGCGCGTTTTTAAATCAGAGTTTTTACGTTCTACAGCACCACTTGACTGTGGATGATAACTACAGTGTAGGTGTTGCTGTATGTTGAGTGCTTGGCAGATGTTTTTTATTATCTGTCCTGTGAAATGGGTGCCACGGTCACTATCTATTGTGAGGGGCAATCCAAATCTAGGGATGAATTTTTTGAGCAATTTTTTTGCTACAGTGATGGAATCAGCACGTACGCATGGGTAGGCTTCCACCCATCCAGAGAACACATCAATAATAACAAGAATGTATTCATAAGAACAGCACTTAGGTAGCTGCACAAAATCAATTTGCAGATTTACAAACGGTCCCCATGGAGGGGGATGGGCTGCGGGTGTCGTTTTTACCCGTTGCCCAATGTTGTGAGCTAAGCAGATGGGACAGGAGCTACAGTACTGTTGTGCCATGGAAGGAAAATTTGGGGCAAACCAATTTCTTTGTACTGTAGCAATCATTCCTCCTTTGCTCGTATGGACCACAGAGTGGGTTAAACGAGCAAGATGTGGCAAAAGCTCTCTAGGCGCCACCAGGCGGCCGTCCGGGGAGCGCCAGAGAGAGTCGGGGTGCAGTGAACATCCTGCACGCAGCCAGTCATTTATTTTCTTTTTTGGGGCCTGATTTTGAAGAAGGGCCAGACTTGAAAGGCTAGCCAAAGGAGACTGGTCTGCTGAAAAACACACAAAAACAGAGTTAGGAGCCTGTGGGCCAGAAAGGGCCGCATTTCTGGCAGAACGGTCTGCCAGATCATTTCCTCGTGTGACATCATCAAAGGGTTTCTCATGAGCTTTACATTTAACAATAGCAATAGCAAGAGGCAATTGAACAGCTTCTAAGAGCGTTTTTATATAACAACCATGACTGATTTGGGTCCCTGATGAAGTGAGGAACCCTCTTTGTTTCCAGATTTGTCCAAAATCATGAACAACACCAAAAGCATACTTAGAGTCAGTATAAATGGTTGTGGTTTGATTTTTTGCAAGAATGCAAGCACGTGTTAAAGCAATGAGTTCAGCAACTTGAGCAGAACGAGCTTGGGGTAAAGAATAGGCTTCCAAAACAGCATACTGAGTGCATACTGCATATCCCACAACTAATTTGCCTGCATCATTTCTAAGACAGGAACCATTAACAAACAAAACAAGGTCAGAGTTCGGGATAGGAATGTCCTTGAGGCCAGTTCGAGGGGTTAACAATTGAGTTGTGATAGACAGGCAATCATGAGGCTCACCATCAGAGGCAATAGGCAGAAGTGACGCAGGATTTAGAATTGAACAGCGATTTAAGGTTATATTTGCAGCTGACAGTAGAAGTTTCTCATATTTAGTAAGACGGGAATTGGAAATGTGCTGAGTTTTGCCCTTGAGCAGAAGGGCCATCACAGCATGTGGAACTGCAACGGTTAAAGAGTGTCCCAAAACTAGAGAATCTGCCTTTTTAACCAACAAGGCAGCAGCTGCAACTGAACGGAGGCAAGGAGGAAGTCCCGCAGCTACGGGATCAAGGGCAGAGCTGTAATATGCAATTGGGCGATGCTTTTCACCATGCTGCTGAGTGAGTACTCCTAAAGCGATTCCTTCCCGTTCATGACAAAACAAGGTAAAGGGTTTTTTATAATTAGGAAGTCCAAGAGCAGGAGCAAGAGTGAGGGCTTGCTTAAGGACCACAAATGCTTGTTCGGCTTCAGGAGTCCAAGGGAGGGGTTCCGGGGTGGTATCATGAGTGAATGCTTGCAAGGGTTTTGTGAAAGCAGCATAACCCAGGATCTACTGTCTATAATAACCCGTTGCACCTAAGAATCCCCTCATCTGTTTTCTAGTCATAGGTTTGGGAATGTTGAGGATAGCTTCAACTCTACTAGGGGAAAGGTGTCGTTTTTCTGTTGAGATATCATGTCCTAAATAATGTATCTTAGACTTGTAGAGCTGCAATTTAGATTTTGAGGCCTTGTGGCCTTTTTGAGCTAAAGCTGTGAGGAGTGTCAAAGTATCTTGCTCACAGGCCTCTAAAGTGGGTGAGGCTAACAATAGATCATCAACGTACTGAACAAGGGTGGACCCCCCTTTGAACGTGATAGGATCCAAATCTTTTTTTAGGATCTGGGAAAACAGGGTTGGGGACTCTGTATATCCCTGAGGGAGTCTTGTCCAGGTATATTGAAATCCCTGATAAGTAAATGCAAACAGATACTGGCTATTCTTATGAACGGGGATAGAGAAAAAAGCAGAACAAAGATCCACTACTGTGAAATATGTAGCATCTGAAGGGATACAGGAAAGAATAGTGGCAGGGTTAGGGACCACGGGGAAAGCGGGTAACACAGCGGCATTTATAGCTTGAAGATCTTGCACAAAGCGATACGTATCTTTATCAGGTTTTTTGACAGGTAGGATAGGTGTGTTGTAAGGGGAGCGTATTGGGACAATAATCCCTTGCTCAAGGAGTGAGGAAATGACAGGCTTGATTCCTTTCTCAGCTTCCTTTGAGATGGGGTACTGTGGGACACGAGGAAGTGGCTTGGCAGGGTTCAGGATGATACGCACTGGTTCAGCACTCAGCATGTGCCCCACTTTATTCGCATGGGTGGACCACAGCTGTGGAGGTACTCGTGCCAACAGTTCCTCTTGCAAGAAGGAAGTGTCAGAATCAGAGTACTCCTGGGTTAGCAAAGCCACAAGCTCGGTTTCTCTATGTTTCGGTACCTCAAGGTAAACACCATCTGGGCTACAATAAATCACGCATCCCAGTTTACACAGCAAATCCTTACCAAGAAGGTTGATAGGTGCACAGGGGCTAAGAAGAAAGGCATGATTTTCAGACAAAGGGCCAATAGAGATGGAGACAGGTTCAGAGACGGGATGTGGGATAGGTTGTCCGCCTATACCGACAGCATTTACAGTTTCAGGAGAATAAGGTAGAAAAGGAAACTCAGCAGCCTTTAGCGTGGAGCGGGACGCTCCGGTGTCGACAAGACAGGAGACAGGTTTACCAGAAATAAGGCATTTAACAAACGGACCAGATTGGTCAGTAGCAAGCAAAGGAGCAATGATGTCACTGTCCCTCAGGCTGTCCTATTCAACACTGGGAAAATTGACAGGAAGTGGAGGTGGGGGCTGGGGTCTGGGTCCTTGGCCGGGGCGGTTGGGGCATTCTGATTTCCAATGTCCTTCTTGCTTGCAATAATGACATTGGTTCCCATAGCCTGGGTTTTGTGGGCTCAAGGATCTATCTCTTCCCCTGAATCTACCCGGGCCTCCCCTTCCCCGTCCTCGTCCCCTTCCTCTACCTGGACCCTGCAACTGAGAAATCTGTAAGGCCATTAACTTAAACTCGGCACTGTCTTTAGACCGTTCCAATTTGTTATGAAAATGGTTAGCCGCAGCAAGGACTTCAGTCAAATCTTTAGTTTCCCAGCCAATAATTACTGTTTGAATTTTCTCAGCAATTTTAGGGTTAAGTCCCTGGATGAATGCTGCCACTATTGCTTGTTTAGCATTTCCGACTGGGTTATCCATTCCTGAGTATCGTTCAAATGCCTGTTTGAGGCGTTCTAAATAGTCACTGGGGTGTTCATTTTTGTTTTGTTTACAGGTATTTATTTTGGTCCAGTCTGCCTTTTTTGGGCAAATTGTGAGAACTGCCTGAACCAAAGCATTTCTCTTGTCAATAAAGTCTTGGCCAATCCCTGGGTTTTGATCTGGCCAAGTACAGGCAGCGTACAGACGTAGCATAGTCTCCTTGGGCAAAATGGATCGCATGAGCTGATTAATGTCAGCCCATGTTGGATTATAACAATTTATAACAGTCTGCAATTCTTCCTGAAATTTTTCTGGGTCTTCCCTGATTTTTGGGAACTTTTGAGTTAAATTGTAGAGATCACCTGGAGTCCAGGGTGCATGCACAGTTACTATATTTTGTCCATCGGTGTCAATGCCTGGCATTTGTCTTAGGGGGTAAACTTGTGCAGCTCGGGATCTCAGATTGATGGGAGATCTTTCCATGCCTATTCCCATTCTTCTAAATACACCTGTGGTGGGTTGTGACCCAGGAGTAAATTGCCACACTGGTGATGATTGAGTGGCAGATATGGTGGATGAGTCCGGACTATTAAGCTCCGTGGATGGATTTAGTGAAGGAGCTTCAGCTAATGGGTCACTAGCCTGGGCTGCAGCCTGATGTTGAACCGGTTGTTGCTGATGTGGGAGTCCCAGGAGAGCAGGGTTCGAACAAAGGTCAAGGATATCCTCTGCTGGCTCCGCCCCAGACAATGCTGGATACATTGGAGCGGTGGCCAGCGTGTAATTTGGGGGAGCAGCCAATTTCTCCCGAACAGCTTTTAACTGCTGTTTTAATTTTTCTTGAGAGTCTTTTAGGCTCCTAGTTTGAGATTCTGTCCGTCTTTTGGACATTTTATCATACCAATAAAAGAACGCGTCCCACTGGTTTTGTGGTGTTTTGGATCCACGGGACTCTAACGCCCCTCTCAAGTGCACTATTTTATCCTGATCAAATGTTCCTTCCTGTGGAAAATGTTTCACAGGATCATCCCTAGTATACCAGTTCCACTTATCCAGGTACTTGCAAGTCTCGGGAGAATAGTGTGTGTACATAAAGTACGCCGGAGTCCCCTTAGGGGGGACAGGAACCTGTTTAGACTGACTTGTTCCCATTTTCAGTCACACAGGGAGACGTAGGAGAGGCTTATTTAGGATGTCCGGGCCGCTCAGTGCCTTGCCCCGCAGTTTTTCAGTGCCCAGACAAAAGGCTTCTGACCCGACACCGGCTCATAAAATGGAAATGGGGAGGGAAACACTAGAGGGATCCTTTCACTCCTGCTTTCGGCAGAAGCTACTGGGACGAGGGGTTTGGAAAAGACAAAATCACTCAGACGCCCTGTCCACTGGGTCACGAGGTTCCAGTTGGGTCCCCTTGCTTTCAAAACTGCCCTGTCAGGCAGAATTGGGGCGGCTGAACCCAACCGTAGTCTCAGTCCTGGTCAGTGGCTCATATTTCTAAATACACACACACATTCATTCAATAAGCCCTGTCCACTGGGTCACGAGGTTCCAGTTGGGCCCCCTTGCTTTTAAAACTGCCCTGTCAGGCAGAATTGGGGCGGCTGAGCCCAACCGTAGTCTCAGTCCTGGTCAGTGGCTCATATTTCTAAATACACACACACATGCACATTTATTCAGTCAGCCAGACCTCCTACCCCACACCGCCTTAGTTAATTAACTACAAGCCCGATGTGCTGTTGGATGAAGGTGCCTCAAACAGTTTCTCCCTAAAACGTACGTTACCAGACACAAAATGGGATCCTTTACCAGACAGAAAATTTTAGCCGGCAGTAAGGTTCAGACTGACCTGTTTTAACAAGGTTCAGATCCAGTTACCACGGCCAAGTTGGGAGCCTACAGGCAGTCCTCCTCCGAAACCCCAATAGAGATTTTGAATTAGGTCTCTTACCTCTCAAGTTTGGCGCCTCAGGGTTCGGGTGGGGGGGGGGGGGGTAGCCTGCGGTCCTCCTTCCTCAGCCTGTGTTCTGGATCCGAGTCACAGCACCAGGAATTGTCGTGGAAACACACACAGAGTACTTTTGGGTCAGGTCAGCAGAAGCTTTTATTCAAAAGAAACTACAGCTGTAGGGGGAGTTCTAAAGTGACATGGATTTCCCAAGCACTTGGAAGGGGTCCCCCCCAAGAGCAAAATCAGGAGGCTTATATACTTTTTAACAGTCGCTTACAACTCACGTGATCATATAGTGAAATTAGCATCAAAAGCGGCTATAATATTATTTTATTATTTCTTTGCTGTTATCAGGATGGGAATTATGGGGGAGATAGGGTTAGTTTACAAACCTCCTTCTTGCACCTGGAAATCTACTTTGTACATACTTTTTTTTTTTTTACCTTCAAGGCCGCGATGAGCGAAGCATTTGCAGAAGAGTTACAAAGAACAAACACTTGCCCTTATCTGTTCTACTGTACCGAGCCAGCAATTCTACACAAAGCGGTTATGTCATCTTATAACTAAAATAATCAAAGTTTAAGGCATATATTTTTTCTGATTCCACACTAGTATATTCACTTGGGCAGTATGTTTTTTGAAGTTTAACTCTTCACTGAAAAATTGTGTGTTGCTCACGTTGGAATCTTTGGTTTTAAAACAAAAACTCATTTGTTTTAGGGGTTTTTTTATTTGAAATCATTTTTACTACCAGGAGTTTTCCCTTGTCACATTTCAATCAGAAGATATTTAGAGGAAAGTTGCAAACGTAAAAGGCATTTACAAAATGCTGCACGCTGGATACGGGGCATTGGCATTTCCTGCCCATAAGCAATCTGAAGTCTTGGGCAGGGCGGCTCAGTGGTCACACACCCTCCGCTGTTCCCAGTCCTAAGGAGTCCTGTCCCCTGAGCTCCAGGGCTGAGACATGCTGGGATTGCCCTCTGAGCACAGACACGTTTGAGCTTGTGACTGAGACTGCAATGAATTGTCCACAACTAGACACTGCTCGCACTGGCCAAGGCAGGAGCAAGGAAGCCACACCAACCAATAAGGCACTCCACACCAACCATAAGGTGCCACGTGGGGCTGACTAATGGCCCCTGAATAGAGGTGTGTTAGAGGGGGAAGTAGCAGATGATGCTCCCCCTTCTGCCATTTCTCAGCATAACTGTGCAGACGTCACCTCCAAATGCAGACAGCCTATGAGAGCATGAAGGCAGGGGCACTCAATCGGTCAGCATAGTCTCTGCGTGCCCAGATCAACCAGGGAGAGTTGCGGGCATTAGCCTTTTTGAGCATCAGGTAGGGGAACGCAGGTGATATCTTTGGAAGAAAAGTAATTGCCGTCTCCTTTTAAGCACATCTTTTTTCAGTATTTCTGGAAGTGTAGTGTATGTTTTCTCTCCCTGGACAGGCGTGGTGTCCCCTAGGAGCCACTACATAGACACAAGTCCTCCTTCCCTATGTGGCTGTGACCCATGTGTGATAAGTCCCAGCATGGGCCTGGGCTCTGCACATGTTTTGTGATGTGAAAAGCTGGATTTTGAGTGGGAAACCACAGAGGCAGGTTCTGAAGAGTTTTCCTGCATCATAGAGATACAGAATAGATGCATAATCACACTATTACAAGAAGAAGTACTAAAAAGAAAATTGGATCTTTGGTCAGTGCTGTGTTTCCAGAGGTGTTTTGTGGGTTTCTTCTCCTTCTTGCAGTACAAAAGGCTTGAGGAAAATGAAACCAAGGTGCTAAACTCAGTGCTCCTTTTGACCAGCATACTGAACACTAAGTTAATTCCTAAATATATGTTGTAAATGAAAAACTGTTCTTCTATTCTTTTCATCTGAACTACTAGTTTGAGAAATATTAACAGCAGAAGAGTTGCCGTTCTGTGCTAATCCAGTGGTCTGTCTAATCTGGTATGCTGTCTACGACTGGTCACAGTTATTGGGGAATAATTGACTGAAGGGTAACGTTGAGACGAGCATCCAGTCTAGATATGAAAAGAGAAAGGGATAGAGACCCTACCACTTCTCTTTGGTTTACTGGTTAATCCACCTTGGTTTTTGGGGTTGTTTTAAAGCCCAGTTTTAACCTGCAAAACCTTAATTCTTGTTTTACCTGTCTCCCCTATAATTAAAAAACAAAAAACCAAGCAAAAACTAAAAACCCTTTAGTCCCCTTTTTCCATTATTTTGGCTGAGATTGCTGGTATATTAAATGACCTATAATTTTCCTCCTTGTTCTGATTGCCCTTCTTAAAAAATGGACTAATACAAGCTTTCTTTCCATCTTATTTTAGTCCCATTTAAAATATTACCAATTAACAGCAGCAACAGGATGCAGGTCTTTGTAGTCAGCTCTAATATCACAAGGTTCAGGGTATCCAGCCCTACTCATTTCAAAAGGGTTTTCTCCAGTAAGAGCTGTTTTATGCTTTACTAGCCAATCTCCCGTCGTGAATGATAGAGCATTTCAGGGGGACCTGACATGCCCCCACCCCACACTCTTTGGGGCCGGTCATGTAAACCAGGGGTAATTATTTTGGGCGGAGGATGACTTATCAAGTTTTGGCAAGCTGTTGAAAGCTGCATGGGTAGCTCCACCCCCTGGCAGGTGCCCCACCCCCTGGCCACTGTCTTGTGACTGGAAGTCCTGCCCCCGAACCCCTGACCTTCGTTACCAGATGTCAGTCCCCTTGCCCCCGGAAGTACCCTTCCAGCGAGGTGTTGCACCGTCTTGGAGCCAGCAAAATATCAAATTCCATTCGAAAATGGAAACCTCTACAGCATTCATGAATTCGATTTCCAACTGTTTTTGTCCTGGTTTACACGTGTTTGTGTCGTGCACACAGAGCGGATTACAGAATGGCTTGAAATGCAGTTTTAGTTTTGTATATTGGGGGGTGCATATAGGTTTGTGGGGGGCTGTGGGTGTGTGGGCATGTGGGGTGAGGGAGCATGTGGGTGTATGTGTGTGGATATGTGGGGTGTGGGTGGGTATGTGGTCTGTGGGGGGCTGTGTGAGGGGGCGTGGATGTGGGGATCAGCATGTGTGGCAGTATGAGGGGAGTGTGGGTGCTTTTGTATGGTGGGGAGTGCGTGTGGGACTCCTCCTATGAGCACACACGCTCACCCACCCACTCTGTCCCTCTCTGCACTCCCACACCCACCCACTCTGCCCCCAGCTGCACACCCACATCCACCCACCCAGTCTGCCCCTGGGTGCACACTCACACCCACCCACTCTGCCCCGGCTACGCGCACACACACACACACACACACACACACCCACTCTGCCCCTGGGTGCGCACGTACACACACACACCCACCCACTCTGCCCCTGGCTGCCCGCCCACAGCCCCCGGCTGCATGCCCACACCCACCCACTCAGCCCCTGGCTGCACACGCACACCCACCCACGCACTCTACCCCTGGGTCCACAACCAAACCCACTCACCAACTCTGCCCCTGCCTGCACACCCACACCCATGCATGCTGCCCCTGGCTGCACATCCATACCTACCTGATAACACTAAGATGTGGGGCGAGGTGGACACACTTGAAGGGAGAGAGAGGCCGCAACTAGATTTAGACAGACTACAAAAGTGGGCAGGTGAGAATAGGATGGGGTTCAACGTAGACAAATGCAGGGTGCTGCACCTTGGGAGAAGGCATCCACAGTACACATACAGGCTGGGGAGTTCCCCTCTTGAAAGCACAGAGGCGGAAAGGGATCTTGGAGTCATTATTGACTCCAAGATGAACATGAGCTGCCATTGCCAGACCTCAGCCAGCAAGGGCAGCCATACCTTGTCATGCATCCAAAGGTGCATCTCAAACTGGTCCAGAGAGGTGATCCTCCCCCTCTATGTGACTGTGGTCAGGCTGCAGTTGGAGTACTGCGTCCAGTACTGGACGCCGCACTTCAAAAGGGATGTGGCAAACCTGGAGAGGGTTCAGAGGAGGCCACCCGCTTGGTGAGAGGGCAGCAGGACAGGCCCTACGAGGAGAGAATGAGGGACCTGAACCTGTTCAGCCTCAGCAAGAGGAGGCTGAGGGGGGACCTGGTGTCTGCCTACAAGCTCATCAAGGGGGATCAACAGCAAACAGGCAGAGCCCTTTTCTCCCCAGCACCACCTGGGGTGACGAGGAACAATGATAAGAAGCTGATGGAGAATAGGTTTAGGTTGGAGATCAGAAGGCAATATTTTACAGTTAGGGTGGCCAAAATCTGGAACCAGCTTCCCAGGGAAGTGGTCCTCGCCCCTACCTTGGGCAAATTCAAGAGGAGGTTGGACGATCACCTGTCTGGGGTCTTGTGAACCCAGCATTCATTCCTGCCTGTGGCAGGGGGTCAGGCGAGATGATCTGTTCAGGTCCCTCCTGACCCTAGCTACTATGATACTATGATACCTACCCACTGTGCCCCTGGCTGCACACCCACATCCACCCATCCACCCTTCCCTGGTTGCACACCCACAACCAACCCACACACCCATGGCTCCAGAACCACACCCACCCACCCTTCCTTTGGTTGCAAACCCACACCCACTTACCCACTATGTCCCTAGCTGCACACCCACCCTCCCACTCTGCTCCTGGCTGCACACACACACACACACACGCCCACCCACTGTGCCCTGGGCTGCACACCCCTACCCACCAACCCGCACACTGTGCTCCTGGCTCCACAGCCACACCCATCCACCCATTCTGCCCCTGGCTACACACCCCACACACACCCCCATGACACACCCACACCAGATACACACACCCCCTAGCAGGGGGGTGCTGCAGGCAGGGAGTGCAATTGCTGGGGATGGGACGGGCTGCGCTACTTAGTCCAGCTGAGGCTCCTCCTGGTCCTACTGCCCCTGACTCCTGTCAGCATGGACAGAAGCTGGGGCAAGTCAATACAGTTTTAAAGCCCAAGGGCTTCCTCTGCCTCCGGCTCCCTGCATGATTGTCAACAGTCATATAACGGGACGTCCTCATTCCTCTCTTTCCTTTTCCTTCGAGCATTAAAATCTCCTTACTGTTCCTTTGCCCTGCCACCTGTATTATCCATTTCTCCTCTTTACCAAGCTGGACTTTTAAGGGAAGTAATGGGGAAATGAGATTTCAAGACTTTATAGTAACCCTTTTTGAAAAACTCCCAACATTTTCCCACATTTTCCAAACATAAATTTACTTTTTTTAGCATTGGGAGGAGTTTGGACACATTTTCCATTCCTCCAAAATCATGGTAGTGAGGTCATGGTGTGTAGCCAGCATGTTTCCAACAACCTCTTTCCAGCCATCATCACAATGTGGTCTAAAACCATGTTACTCTGTAATGGATGAGATATCTTTTGTTTTAGAAAATGATCTCAAATTTTCAGAACTAGTTTTCCTACTTGTCTCTGTATATCCTGTGGGTAATGCATATTTATTCCCTTTCTTCACTTTGCAGATCGGCACTTCAGGAACAACTCGTTCTGTTCTCTCCTTTGATCTGGGGGATCGTAACAGGTTCCTGCCAGTGTCCCGTCCTGTGTGACACACGTTCGAGGTCCTGCTGTTGGGAGCCATCACTTCTTGTGAACCGAGGCACTGCTCTCAGTGCCTCCCTTCTGCTCTGGTACCCACTTTGTGCTTCAACCAACTGGTCATGTTAAAAGTTTAGTCCAATGACTCGTCCCATAAATTTCAATAATACCTCCCCTGCATCTCCTTTTCTACAGCCTAACCACTCTCAGTTGTTTAACCTTTTCCCAACAGCTTGAATTTCAACTGCTACAGTAGGTTGGGGCAGATGGTTGTCTGACTCCATTGTCTCATTACTTGAGACCTGCAAGCAAACTTCAGGATCCCATCCCGACTTGAAGTTCCTACTTAGGAGCTTATGTAAGGAATCAGCCTCTTCCAAGGAAAGCTCTTCCTTGGCACTCCCCAGAAAGTTTTGTTTGGTCTCTAACCTGATGGACCCCTACAGCCAACCCTGGCATGGGTTTCCAAGCGGTGTTGAGACCCTGCCTCCTTGTTGGCCTTCGTGCATTAGACAACCTGTCTGCTCCCACAGCTGTGACTGTGACCCACACTCCTAGAGACCAGGTAACCCCTGCTGCCCTTTCTGAACCGTTCTCATGCATACACAGATACCTATAAACCAATTCCCAAAAAGCAAACCTTTAAATGCCATTTTCTAAGCCAACAGGGGAGAGGGAGGAGTGCCATGTCCCAGCCAGCACAGCAGACTGCTTCCCTTCAGTTTTTCCTGTGCCGTTGCCATTCCCTTGTTCTCCCTGGGACTCTTGCTTTCCTCCTCCTGCTCCCTCCATGCCTCTTCAGTGACCTTCAGGTGCAGTGTGCCACATCGGCAGCAAAACTTAAAAGACTAATATCAACTCACCCTGCTCTCCTAGGTATCCCACTTATGAACCTATCTATAGCAAAGGGTACTCACATTGAGCCCCTCAAAATCTTCCCCACCAGGACGCTAGATCCTTTCGAGGGAGCCGGGGGTACCACACCTATCAGCACCGTTAGGTGGGCAAATCTGATTCGCAAGATGCACCCAGAGATTTCCAACAGAAATCCAGAGTTGTGGTTTTTTTGAGTTCTTTGCAACAGAAAACTGCTGTTGTTTTTCAGTAGTTAAAAAAGAGTAAAAATGAAGAGCTGATGTTTTCTTAGGGGTTCCTCCAATCGATCCAGGTTGAGAACCACTGCACTAGCTATATCCAGTTCAATTTGTTACCTCTGTAGTGAGCATTTCTACCACTGCTGGAGCAGGGTCTGGGCTAGATGGACCATTGGTCTGACCCAGTACGGCACATCTTTTGTTCTTATGCCCCTTTCAAGTGCCTGATTTGGGAGCTACTTAATTACTTCCAGTATGTTTATTTTTTGGTTGCTAATGGCAAGCCCCTTCCCCATTTTATATGCACACCTCAGCTCCCTACTCTTGCCCCACAAACTTCCTCCCCTCCCGAGTACTGCATGCATGTGATGTCAATGTGTTAATGCATGAGGGAATGTAATCATGAACTACCAGGGCAGAGGAAGATCTTATGTGAAGAGAAATGGTATAACAAATAAAGTGAACAAATGAAAATATATATTCTGTAGTCCATATGGTTCTTCTAACTAATAATATACATGAACAAACTGCAGAAAGATCTTGGGTCAAGCAGAAGGTCTCTGAAACATCATCAACACGAGTATATGGCAATCATTTACTATAAAACCCCACAAGTAGATGGCACCTTGTTTTTAATGCTTGTTCTATTTGCATATGTACAAGACACTTAATCTTTGTATTGCTCTGACTGGAACTGAGACACGGACAGAAATGGACCACATAACAGTTACTCATTGACTGGACCATGCTTTTCACTGTTTTTACTCCATGGGCTAGACGGTTCCTTAAATCCCGCGTACACTTTGACCGTGCACAATTACTCCTGTAAGATAGTCTTTCATTTTCGTAAGACTATGTAGATAGTGTTTCTGATGTGTATTAGCATCAGTATTAAATGCACATTCCTCAGCTTTTATGAAAGTTTTAGCACGCATTTTCATTTATGTAACCAAACTTGCTATTTCCAATATTGGGATGTTGTGGGGTTTTTGCATCTGAAACGAGGAGAGTTCAGACTTTCTGTGCCTGCAGAGCTGGCTTTGTTTCTTTGAAGGAATATAAGAACTGCCCCACCACACTATACAAGTAGTCTCTCTAATCCAGCATGTCAAAAATACAGCAGCATGGGTCCAGCCTGCGGAGCCATGTTGTCTGGCCAGTGGGTCTAGGTCCTGGGTGGTGGGGTGAGCAGTGGCAGCATTAATATCCACAGCTTTGGGAGTTGTGGCAATTCACGCTGCTGCCACTTGTCCCACTGCCAGATTTCCAGCCTCATGGGCTGGATCCAGAGCACAGCGCTGTGTCGCCTGGCCTGCAGGGCTGCTTGTGGGCCAACAATGTGACTTCAGGACAAGCAGCAGCCAACGTGGCTCCAGGAACCACAGCAATTAATGCTGCTTGACCCACCACCACACTTCTGGCCCTGCGAGCAGCCCCGCAGGGCAGATAACGTGTCTCCACACTGGATCCAACCTACTCCAGCACCCCTGGGGCAAGGTGAATGCGATACCGCTGCTCTAATCCAACAGTGATGATCGCTAGAGGTTTCAGAGGAAAGGGCAGGACCTGTGCAGTTATGAGTGGCTTCTTCCTAAGGAAATGGTTACTCTTTAGTCCCCACTTAGATGAGCTTGGGTTATACCCTAAAGTCTGATGGTCTTAAGAGCCTTTCCAGGTTTTTTAAAAACGTTTCTATTGGTACTTGTGATATTCTGAATAGCTGTATCTCGTACACAATTTCCATAGTTTAATAATGCAGGGTGTGTCACCTTGTTCATTTATGTGCCCGAATTACTGTGCATTTACTTCAGTATGTGTTCAATGAAGTACTAACTGCACAGTAACTACAGAAAGGATGTGGACAATTTGGAGAGAGTCCAGCAGAGGACAATGAAAATGGTTGTGGGGACATGACTGGTGAGGAGAGGTTGAGGGAAATGGGCTGATTGAGTCTGCAGAAGAGAAGACTGAGGGGATTTAATAGCAGCCTTCGAGTCCCTGCAGGGGGGTTGCAAAGAGGATGGAGCTGCACTGTTCTCAGTGGGGAAAGATGACAGGACAGGGAGCACTGGGCTCAACCTGCAGCAAGGGAAGTTGAGGTTGGGTATTAGGAAAAACTTTCTCACGAGGAGGGTGGTGAAGCACTGGAACGAGTTACCCAGAGAGGTGGTGAAGTCTCCATCCTTGGAGGTTTTGAAGACCTGACTAGACAAAGCCTTGGGTGGGATGATGTAGTTGGGGCTGGTCCTGCTTTGAACAGGGGGTTGGACTAGATGTAATCCCGAGGTCCCATCCAACCCTCGTTTTCTATGATTCTGTGACTCTATTACCTCTGTGGAGCTGTCAGACGTCTGTTCAACATGAGTTAGGTAATACCATCCGCTGACACCCCTTGCCGGAAAAGTCCATAGCACATTTTACTGCTTGAATACTTGGAAGCTTGCCTTGTAAGTGCAGTTAACATGCTCTAAGTGTAACGTATCCCAAGACACTTACACAGCTAAGGGGGGAAACATGATCAGCTATGCAGACTGCAGGGGGAGGCGGCTTGAAGGCTGCCAGCTGGGCACCGTGGCTGAACCTATCCTGGGCACCTCAGCTCACTGGCTGGGGTTAGTGTTTCCACCATGAAAGACTGCCTGAGTTTCCAGATGGATATTGTCCCCAAGCAGCCCGAGGCTTCCCTTGGCTGTGGAGACCCCTTCCCCATTCACAGCCGAGCTCTTCTCTGCCAGCTCCTTGCTCTGCTTGAAACCCTGATCTCCAACTGCTGCAGCCAGCACTTCTTCTGCTGCACGCCTCCTGCTCATATTCATGTAGCCACATCTCCTTAAGGCCTCCACCCAGTCCCCCTGCTTCCCCTGGGTCCCCAAGTTTGGGGGGTGCTGGGCCCTTGCCAGGACCAGCCTGCTGGAGGGACTGGCAGCTGCAGGCACCAACCTTAGAGGGCAGGAAAAGCGATGAGCATTTATTGTTTGGCTCCTGTGGCACCAGAGACACAACTCCTTCCTCCCCTTCCCAGGCTGCTGTCTCCAAAAGCTCTCCCCTGTCTTGGGAGGCCCCAGGGATGCTCAGTATGGTCCCATCTAGCCTCTCAGCTGCTGGCCTTCACCCTTGCAGACATTCAAGCGCTGTGACCTGG
This sequence comes from Alligator mississippiensis, assembly GCF_030867095.1. Taxonomy (NCBI): domain Eukaryota; kingdom Metazoa; phylum Chordata; order Crocodylia; family Alligatoridae; genus Alligator; species Alligator mississippiensis. The sequence goes on along the minus strand of NC_081824.1, from coordinate 465,666,952 downwards.
TGGCTGGCACGTGGGGGGAGAGCCTGATCTGCCAGGGATACAGCAGCCCGTCCATCTATGCCAGCTCCATGCTGCTCTAGAGGCTGCTAGGAAGCACGCCCTGGCCCTCTGCTCCCACTCCATGCTTCCTGGAGCCCTGACCCAGGGGCAGGCCAGGCAGGAGAGCTCCCCCAGGCTGGGGACCTGGGGCAGCTGTCCCTGTAGCCATAGCCTTGGCCCCTCCTTGCTCCTCACAAGACTCCTGCTCCGTGCTCCCAAGCTCAGACCTGAGGGGTGAGGAGCCCCGGCTCAGGACAGCACAGAGCTCTGCCCAGCTCTGCTGTATTTATTGAAGTGATCCCATTCTGGCAATACAGCATAGGGGCCTGCTCAACACCCTTCTCGCTAAACCATGGTGTGAGGATGGGCATCCATCCTTCCCCCATGGTGTCTCCAACACCCAGGTGAAGCCTAGAGCCTTTGACCTTTATAAGGGTCTTTGGCAAGGCGGGGGGTTGCCTTTGTTGGTAGCTGGGACAGGATCTGACCCTGCGGCTGCAACACCAGAGCACTGGCCATCCCAATGCTCAGCTCTGGGCTGTTACAGGTGCTCTGGGTTTCATGCCCTGTTATTTGGGAGAGGGTGTGGGGGGAACTCGTGGGGCAGCACGCAGGGGCTGGGCTCGCTGGCCAAGGGGGCTGCTCCTGCATTCCCGTCTTGCACTTTTCCCGCAGAGCTAAGAGCTTTTATCACGACTGCTGTTACTGCAGCACCACAGCTGCCCTCTGCTTAGCGCTGAAGTAGCTGCTCTCTCAGGCTCATCCCCAGGATGAGGATTGCTGAGATTTGTCTTAACACACTGCCAGCATCCTCTCCTGCTCCTGGGCATTCCTGGGGAGATTCACGGCTGGATACACGGGCTTGCCCTGACGCCTCGTGGCAGGTAGGGGCAATGCTCTGGCTCAGTAGGGCAAGCTCTCAGCATTTTGCTGTAGTAGGATCATTGCACATCACTGATAAATGTCCCTGCAATCGCATCACCAGCCTACACAACCTGGCAATGGGGGCTCAGGGCAGGGAACAGGCTGAGCCCAGGATATCTTGGCTGATTTCCCACATAACCTACAGGAAAGGATGGTCGGGAGTGTTTTGGGGGGACCATGAACCCCACTGGGGCATGAGAGGGGAGGGAGGGAGATGAGAGGTCATCTGTGCTAGAAAATCTCTCTGAACACGGGTTGTAGGAATGTGGGATAGATGGGGACTTTGGGGTCCTTCGGTCTCCCCATAAGAGGCAGAAGTACCGAGGGAACAGGGTGCCCCATGGGGCTGGGTAATGATAGAGAGTCTGTAGATGTGAGCCCAGGCCTGGCTGGAAGTCATCAGAGTCACTGCCCCTGGGAATGAGTTTGCTGGGTCTCAGCCCCCTTCTTGCACAGGAAGCACTGTCCTGGCTTGTACTCGCTGGCCTCTGTGTTGGCAAGAGTGAAGTGACTGGAGGCAGCTGCCGTCCCAGACCAGGGGGCCTGCTGGACAGGGCGGGGGGTGGCATGTCCCCCAGGGGGAGAGGCTGGAGCCCCAGCAGCAGCAGTATGGGAGCTCACCGGCTTTGGTGAAGTAGTAGCACTTGGGCGAGGAGGGGGCGTCCCAGCAGTGGTACTGGCCCGTCACGGAGACCAGCACCCGCAGCACGAAGGAGGCCAGGTACATGCTGAGCGTGACGATGTCCAGGAAGTTCCACCAGTCGAGCAGGTAGCTGCGCAGCCCTTCGATCCACACCTCCTTGCACTCGTACCAGAAGAAGCCTGGCAGGGTGAGGGGATGGGCAGGAGCAAGGGGTCCCTTGTTTCTGGCATCTCTCCAGGGAGGGAATTCAGGCTCTGGCTAGGGCTGGGCTCAGATCCCCCACCTATAACATGGGGGCCATGATCCAGCCTTCCTCTGGTGTGAGTCTGCCTGGGCTGGAAACTCCTTGGGACAGAGACTGCTTCTGACTAGGGGCTTGTATAGCATCCAGTGGGGGCCTGGGGGATACGTAGAGGCACAGGACTGGCAGGGACCAGCTGTGTGAGCGAGCCTAGCCCCTGCTGGGGCAGAGACCCCAGCCCATGATCTACCATGGAGGCCTCCCTATGGCCACAACAACGCCCTTTCCAGCAGGCTCAGAAACAAAATCATTGCCACCCGGGCAGGGAGCATCCACCAGGTCCAGTGCTGGTCCTCACTGGCAGTCTCCGACCCTATTAACTCAGCTCACCGGACTCTAGAGGAGCGAGCAGCTCCCCTCGGAGATAATTAATTACTGGGTCCCTGCTTAAAAAGGGAAATCAGCCACCCAAGGCTGAGGAAAGGCAGGTCGTCAAAACCATATGAAAAAGGGGAGGCGAGGGCTTGCACTGCTGTGATTTAACTGTAATGTTTGTCCACTCCTACCCCAGTTTAAGTGGGTGAAGGTACTGGAACTGTTAGACCAATATGGGAATGGACAGATGGAACAGTTATATCGGTGCATCTTATACCGGTATAATTTACTGCTGGTCTATCCGCTACTTCTGTCCACACCCACAATCCCCACTGGCTCACAAGACCCCTTGTACATAGCTCAACCCTCGTGATTTCTCTTCTCCTAACTGCCAGGACCCTGCTACTTGGGGTGACACTGCCACTGGAGGTGACTTGTCCCTTAAATCTCTCAGGCCTGAAATCTCTGCCTAGGGCCCCAGTGGCAAGGCCTTCTCTGGGGACGTACAGCTTTCCAGGGGATCGTTAGCCCTCGGCCTGTGGCTGGCTCTGGTGTAACTAGCTGCCTTTGCCTCGTCCCATGGGTGGGTTCCTGTACAGAAACCACCGTCCCCACTGCCCCTGTACAGACACATCCGAGGCCAAGAACTGCCTGGGCCCTGGAGACTAAATCCCATCTCACCTCCAGAATCAGCCCCAACCAGAGGCAACAAGCACTGGACCTGAGCACATCAGAGCCCTGCCAGGCCCCAAAAGAGTATCCAGGCTCCTGGGGCAGGGCTCCTGCCAGCACCCCTCACTGCCAGGTTGCTGGAGCTCTGGACCCTGCCAGGGCTCCCTCCGCGTGACCTACCTGCCACCCAGATCATGTGCCAGGAGTTGCCCCACAAGGTCTGGCTCCGGCCCAGGAAGTCTTTGTGCTTGCGCTCCAGCACCACGGACTCCAGCAGCAGGAAGACCAGGAACCAGAGGTACGAGGCAGAGTGCAGGAGGAACTTGATCACTGGGATCTTCAGCATTTTGCCCAACTGATGGGAGAAACTTTGTCTCGCCTTGAGCAAAACTCAAGGCCATTTGGCTGCATGGTTAGGGCCCACCAGGCAGCAGGGACTTAAACGGGAGCAAGTGCTTAGGAGCAGACTTCAATCTCCATGAGGATTCGGTCCAGCAGACCTCCAGCTTGGGCGCGTGAAGGGAGAATTCATCCATTATCAGGCAAAAAGGGGATGCAGCACCCTCTGGTCTGTGTAAAACAGACTGCAGAGCTGCACTGAGCTAGCACTGGTTGGAGCCAGAGCTAAAACGACCTTGATTTTAAAAGTGCTCAGGACAGACAATCCAGCCCCAACAAGCAGGTTTACTGGCCAGTTGCAGCTGGTGCTAAAAGTCCACACTTCAGTTTCACTCCCAGTTTACCTAGCCCCAACATCCAGCTGTTGGACCTCATTGGACTTGTGTCACCTGGAGGAACAAGCTCATCATCCCAATTGTGCTCCTGTGGGAGAGGATCCCATCATCCCTCCATCCTCTCTTGGTCAAACTGAGCTCTTGCAGTCTCTAGGTATGAGCCTCAGTTTCCCTACAGCCATTCTTTCTTTCCTTTCTCTGACGCTGCTCCAACCTACAGTGGTCCAAGGCTGTAGGAAGCCCACACCTGGGTGCAGCAATCCAGCAGCGGCTGCACCAGGGAAAGAAGAAGCAGAGCCTGCTCGCATTGGGTGTCCCCCTTCATACAGCCAAGGACAGCATTAAGTCTTGGACCATTGCCTTGTCCCTGGGGGATCCCCAGCATCATTGCCCCTCAGCCTCTCTCTGAACGCACTGAGAAGGGGCAAGAACTTGGTGGAGACCAAATGCATGGGGGTAATTACACATACATATGTGCACGTGCGCGCGCGCACACACACACACACACACACACACACGATTTGATGATCTCAGGAAGGGAGATCATTAGAAGTGCCATCAGGTTTCTATGGGAGACAGATATTACCAGGCTGGGTCTTTCTGGGGGGCCTTCTATCTGTTAGGGGCCAGAGTCAGGTGCTTTGGAGGCAGCTGTAAGAAGCCGGCAGCAGGGTGGTGCAGGAAACCTTCTTCCCTGAGCCCCCTTTTCCCTTTGCAGCAAGGCCACTTACCCGGGACTTGGGAGCAACCCAGTAGAGCAGGCACAGGATGAGCATGGTAAGGAAGATGGAGCAGGAGACAAAGAGCTTCCAGAGGGTGTTGCTGCCACGCCAGCCAGACAGGTTCCCGCACCAGATGGATGACAGCACTTGCTGGCAGATGGGGTGTGCGACAAACTGGGCCAAGATGAGAGAAGGGGATCAGAGGGTCAGTACCAGCAGCCCTCACGGTGACCCATTGCTTCCCCCTCCTGCTAGGCAAATACTGCTCCCAGGAATATACAGGAGCTCTCTCAGGATGCAAAGGGAGCCTTTGCCTACCAGCAAAATGCAGTTGACTCTGGGATGCAACAGACTCCCATGCCCACACTGGGGTGAGAGCATGAAGCAAAAGTTCATCTCCAATCCCAGCTGCTGCTGCAGGGGGGAGTTTAGGGAGGTTGAATCAAATGGAGCACGTTGGAACCAGGATGCCAAGATTTATGTCCCGACCCCAGCCAGAAGCACTCAGAGTTCATTAATGATCCCTCGTTAGAAAGGACCCTTGCAGCACCCTGGTGGGGGGCTTCCCTAGTACTGGCTCAAGGGGGGGCTGCAACCCTCCTACCTATGAAGCCTGCCCCGCACTCACCCTCTTCTGGTCGTAATGGACGGCCAGGCGGAGCCGGGCCAGGTTGGGGATGCCCTCCTCGAAGGCCTGGCTGCCCAGATCCTCCTCCTCGCTGCTGTCCCCCAGGTCGTTGAGCACGGCCGCCACCTCGCTCTGGTTGCGGCACATCCCCAGCAGCTCGAAGGCGAACTCCTGGCTCAGCTGCTCCAGGCGCAGGTACTCGGGCTGCGGGAGGAAGAACACAGCCTAGAGGACTGCCTGGGAGCCCTATCCTGTAACAACCTGAATGCACAATGATGGGACCCCAGCACCAAAGGCAGATGATTCAGCAGAGGAACTCACTGCTGCAGGGAGCTGAGACACTGACACTCGCCCAACGCAGCATCACATGCATGTGAACCAAGACTTACAGCAATGTCAGGAGTAAACCTACCAGCGTGACAGCTGCATTTGGAGGTGGTCACTCGGAGACAACAGTCCCACGACCCGCAAGCACCTATCAGGCAGCTTTTCCTCTCGCAGGATGGGTGCAAGGTTCCTAAAAATGCTACTATGAACACTAAATTATAACCCTCATTTAATACTTTTGTAACCATAACGTGCTGGGGTACACACCTGTGAGGTGTTGCAAGGTCACACTACCTGGTTAAACCTGAGCAAGCACCTACAGATTTTGTCAGAGCATGAGCATTGTTAATGGTTGTGAGGAGAAAAATGAACAGAGAGGAAGGGTATGTGATAAGAAATGTCTGCAGGGAGGGGTGGTTATGATATGGGTATGTTTATGCATATGTTTTCAAAAATGCCCAGTAGTAAGAAATCAATTATGTAAGTAGATTCATAGATTCATAGATTCATAGAAGTAGTCTATAAGTAGCCAGCAGCATGGAGTGTAGCAGTAAGAATAATGAATATGAAAAAAAGATAGATGTAAAAATAGTTTGGGAACAAAAGGACATTGTACCATTGCACTACTGAATCACTGCACCACTGGAATACATGCCCAAATTTCCCAGCGAGACCCTGAATTGTCGTGTGGAGAATTTAGTGTTGGTGCTTGTCAGTTATGGTCAGCTGCTCTGAGCCTTTCTGCACAGAGCAGGATAGAAGCTAAATAATAATAATAGTAACACCTCCATGCTGCCCAGCCTGGGCATAATGTGGGGGGTCCTGTGTGCCCCCTGCCTGGCTCACACAGGGTAGGGACCAGAAAGGAGTCCAGGATGGTGCTGAGCCCCCTGGGTCCAAGCCCAGAGCTGCTGGAATAGAGTTTCACCCTCCGATACCCCCTGGCTCCCTGCTGCCCCGGAGAGCTGCGGCCCACAGGAGAACCAGGACAGATGGAGACCTGGGAGCCGGCAAGTGCCTGACCTTGAACTCGGGCTCCTTGCAAGAGAGGCGCTTGAGCTCGTGACTGAGCTTGAAGGCAGCAAGCATGGCATCCTCGCTGGCAACCGAGAGGTAGGCGTGGCTGGCGAGGCCCTTATAGGTGTTGATGCGGGAGAGGGAGAACTTGAGCAGGTCGTACTGGCGGGCGTTGGTGCACTCCAGGCAGGGACAGGAGACGCGGTGGGGGTGGGAGATGGTGTGGCCTTTCTGCGTCAGCATGTCCACGATCTCGTAGAGGTCCTTCTCGCAGGCCAGGGTGAGCGGCGTCACGCCGGGCGCGAAGCGGGAGGCGTCGATGGTGTTGTCGAAGAAGGCCAGCGAGAAGGACTTGAGGTCCATCTTGAGTCCCTTCTCCTGGTTCAGCCGGTCCAGCAGCAGCTTGACCGCGTGGGGCTGGTTGGTGTCCACAGCCACCAGCAGGGCCTCGTGGACCTGGCGGAAGTCGAATTTGACGTAGCGCAGCAAGGCTTTGGCCACTTCCTCCCCGCCCGCACGGATGGCCAGGTTGAGGGCTTCCCGCCATGCCCGGTCCTCGGTCTCGTCCAGCTGCCGCAGGATGCCATCGCCCACCTGCAGCAGCTGCTGCACCACGGGCAGGTTCCCGTCCTGGATGGCGCTCAGCAGCCCCTGCGGGAACTTCAGCTTCCTGTTGACGATCTCCCTCCAGTTGGGCTGCTGCTGGGGAAGCAGAGCTGGTTGGGTTAGGGGAGACCCTGCAGTTCATCCCCCTGCCCACCCTGACTTGCTCTGAACCACCTCGGAGGAAGAGGATGACCTCTCCCATCCCCCTTAGATAGCCCACCCCAAGGCTTCGCCAGGGCTAGAAAGCATCTCCGGTCATCCTGGCCAGGGGCTGAGCCTGCCCCTGGGGCCTGTGACCACTCAGCGAGCCGCACGCCCTGCTGTCCCACTGCAAGCCAGCGGAGAGGACCTAGGAGTCCTGGATCCCAGCTCCTCCGTCCCTCCAGGAGAGGGGCTAGGATTCAATCCTGCCATGTTGCTGGCTGTCATTCAGGGTCTGGGTCTCCTTCTCCACGGCAGCCCCTCAGGGAGTCGCTGTCCCGGTCACCGCTGAGCCGTGGCTCAGAGGCAGCCGGAGGCAACTGGCTCCAGCACACAACCAGGGGCAAGGCCCAACCTGAGGGCCCGTCATGCCTTCCTCCCCCTCGGGGCTCAGAAGCAGCTGCTCCCGGCTTGACAGGAGCAGCTCAGTGCCAGAGACTTGTTTCCTCCTGGCTAATTAACTCCCCTGGCGTCTCCATCAGGCGCACTTGAATTCACAGCTTGCAACACCAGCTTGCAAGGGGCTGGAGGCAGCAAGGCTGGCTCGAAAGGGATAAACAGCGGGTGCCACACTCAGGAACCACCGCGCAGAGGGGTCCTCCAAGGGCTGCTCCACAGGGAGGATAACAACCCCCTCCTGCAGCCAGCGAGTGGAGCCCCCTCTCTGGCTCACAGGGCAGGGCTTTGCTGTGGGGCCGATGCTCAGCTTGCTGGGGAGCGCTGTCCGTGGCCGGGGTGGTCACACCTTACCCACAACACCCAGGTGCAGGGGCCAGTCCCTGGTGCACAGAGCTTGGGTGGAGGGCTGCGTTATCCAGGGTCCCTCAGAGCCAGGAGACCTGGGCTCCTGGGCTGGGAGGGGGCAGGGACCTTGAGAAATCTGCATAGAAGTGGGGCAAAATTTTGAAGGTGTCCCCAACTTACCACCACCACCTGGGGCAGCCGGCCGGAGGAGGATGTGGGCATGCAGCAGGGGAAAAGCTACTGCGATGCCAGGAGGGGCCAGCACCACCACAACATGGATCGAGGCAGGCCTGGCCAGGGCCAGGTCTTAGCAGGAGCCCTGCCCAGAGACCCCTTCAGAGTAGGTCCAGTTGCTGAGCACCGCTGGACCTTTCTCCAAGGAGACTGATGCTTCGAGGAAGATGTCCGGATGGTGGGCCGGGAGGAGCAGGTCCCCGATGCAGCCGGGATGGAGAGGATGCCCGCTACTCACCATGGTGCTCTCCTTAGCAGGCTCGCTGCCCTGCTGTGCCTGCCACGCCGTCCCTGCCAGCTGGATGCCTAAGCCCCTGGTCGCTGGTGAGGCTTCGGTTCAGCACCCACTGACTCAAGGTTGCTGAGATGTGAAGTGCCCAACTGCCCCCCTCCAAATACCCGCAGAGGCTCCAAATCCTGCCCTCCCTGCTCAGTCCCCCCACCCTGCTGCCACACCGCCCGTCCTCTGTGGCACGGTGCTGAGCCGGAGGCTTGTTTGTGCCTGTCAGGTAGGAGCAGCCTGGCAAGGAGCTCCCCTGGGCAAAGCTGTGCAGAACGAGGACGAGGACGGGCATGCCCACCACACCGCTCTCCTACCTGCCCCTGGGACTCTGCAGGGATGCTAGCTTCCCCCTCCATCCCTTCCTTGCACCAGCCAAACCTAGCACTGAAACAGCATAAGGATGCACAGCCCTCACCGCAGATACCCTGTTCCCTTGCTGCCCTGGTGCAACCTCCCTCTCCCCCCGTCCCTGCAGGTGTCCTTGCAGCTTGGGATCCTGATTGCTGTCTGCTTGCTCCTGCCCTGCAAGGTGGATCCCAGCTGAATTTGTGCCCAGGAGGCAGAGGGAGGCAGGACAGCCACTCATGGGGCAGAGGGGCTTAGCTCAGCCCCTGAATTGCAGGATGAGAGCCCATAACATCGTTGCATAGCTGACAGCCAGATGGCTCCCACTGACAGCCAAGGATGGGCAGAGCCCTGCAGCCCTCAGCACCTCTCAGCACCATTGCAGAGCCAACCACGCTCCAGTCCAGCTCCTGACACCCGTGGGGCCTGGCTGCGTTGGGCTCCAAGACACACAACCGCCCGGCAGACTTGTGCGTGGCCTGCTAAGCAGCAGCGCTGACCCCATGCGCCCTAAAGAGGGGCACTGGCCCCATGCACCCTAAGGAGGCACGCCAACGCCATGCGCCCTAAGGAGGCACACCGACCCCCTGCACCCTAAGAAGGCATGCTGACCCCATGCACCCTAAAGAGCAGCACTGACCCCATGCATCCTAAGCAGCACGCCCACCCCATGCACCCCAAGGAGTGGTGCCAACCCCATGCACACTAAGCAACCGTGCCCACCCCATGCACCCGAAGGAGCAGCGCCGAGCCCATGCACCCAAGGAGCCAGGACCAGGCAGCCACGACCAGGCAGCACCAGGCTGCAGCTGCCCCGGTGGGCAGCCGGGGCAGCTGCAGCAGGTACCCCAGGTCAGTGCTTCCCGCCCGCTGCCCGCCTGCTCATGTTGTGCTCCCCCGCCTCGATCTTCCTGCTGTGAAATGGGCCCGTCCGCCCTGTGAGGGGGCGGGGCCTGGAGCATGGGCAGGGGGAAGGGGCGGGGTTGCTGGGCCATGGGGATTGGGTGGGGGCGGGGCTTGGTGACCGTTGGGCGCCGGGTGTTGACCATTGGGTGGGGGCGGAGGCGGGGCTTGGCGACCATTGGGCGCGGGGCATTGACCATTGACCATTGGGCGCGGGGCGTTGACCGTTGACCGTTGACCATTGGGTGGGGCGGGGGCGGAGCTTGGCGACCGTTGGGCGCGGGGCGTTGACTGTTGACCGTTGGGCGCGGGGCGTTGACCGTTGACCGTTGACCATTGGGTGGGGCGGGGGCGGAGCTTGGCGACCGTTGGGCGCGGGGCGTTGACCGTTGACCGTTGGGCGCGGGGCGTTGACCGTTGACCATTGGGCGCGGGGCGTTGACCGTTGACCGTTGGGCACGGGGCGTTGACCGTTGGGCGGGGGCGGGGCTGGAGGCAGAGGGCTGCTGCTGCTGTTGCTGGGGCGGGACGAGAACTGGAGAATAATTTTGGGGACGGGACAGCGAATGAAAATGGAGGGAGGAGCCAGGCAGGGAAATCGGCTTACAAAGACTACTGAATTGAGATCCGGATATCAGGCCTCTTGTACCTCCTGGACTAGTCGTCTGCAGCAAACTGCAGAGTGACTGCACAAAAGGGAAGGACACTGCCCAGTCAGTCTCCACTGTTAAAATATTCTGCTTTCCCAGCTTATGACTCTCTCACGGTTTCTGAGACTTCGGGTCTCTCTTCCCGAGGCGACGGTGCAGGGACGGTAGAAGCAAGGGGTGGCTAGGCACTCATGCACTACCGCTCGCCAAGAAAATGCACGTTGTTGCCCTGAGGTAGCCCAGGGGTCCGGGCTTGGGGCACGCACGTAGGATGCCTGCCATGGATTTGGGAGTGTGTGCAGGCCCGGGCTGAGGAGTCTGGGCAGGAGAGTACTTGCAGCCGGTCGCGCCGCACAGACTCGTACGGTCGAGTCCTGCTCCCTCGACAGGATTCGGAGCCGATTTGGCCTGAGAGACCAGCGGTGTATAAACCTTGTCTCGGGTGCCTGGGATTGCTGGACGGGGAGGATTCGTCCCAATCTTGAGCAAACAGTGATTCAGCTCTGTAGTGAAGTCCAAGGGCCCTTGATCAGGACGGTGACTTCTGCACAAATCATATTTAGATCTGTATAATCTGGAAGGGCATTTCCCCGCTACTACAAAGGCCAGATCCTTGTATGTTCAGACTTTCTTAAAGCTTGTTTTATGTTCCTGCTGCGTAGAATTTCAAGGTTAAAACTAATTATTTTAAGCATTAAAAAAGATGCATCTTTAGTTTTCAACTTTCCCTCTGCAAGAAAATCAAAATCTGTGGTTTTTATTTTGATTCTGAAAAAAGCCAAATTTTGAGTTCTTTAAATCTTTCATAAAACAAAACTTCTGTGGGATGCATAGCTGTACTTAAGGAGAATTGACCTCATTTTCGATGCTGAAGTCAGTGCCTAAGATTGCCTTACAATCCTACAACTATGGAGTAAGATGGTTATGTGGGGTCATATCCCTTCCAAGCACATTTCTATTCTGGATGAGTATCGTTCCATGCTTATACTTGGGACACGTTTGATGTAGTGCGTAGTAAGTATTTTCCTTGTGACTGCTCAGAAAACTTCGTAACTCATAGTTTTGCTTATTACGATCAAAATAAAATGAGGTAGAAAGTTTTCTGAGCAAACAGGCAGTAATGCTTGCTACGATCTAAATGAAACATGTCCTAAGCGCCGGAGCCACTGAAGACTGCTGTACGCTGTAGTGTTGTCAGTCCCAGGCCCTGCAGCACAAACAGCTAGTTGTTGGTGCTGGCCTCCTCACCACATCAGAGTCTCCTGACTGTATTATGCCCGGGGCAGTCAGACATTAGCTCAACGCATGTTAGATTGCACCATCTGGAGAACCTCCTTCGTTATTCTGTGATGGCCCTTAGCACGTGTTTTACTGCTTGACATCTCAGACACTAGTGTTTAAAGTGCAGTTAACATGCCCCAAGTATAGTGTATGACAAAGCCCATAGGCTTCATGATTAACTGAACAATAAAAATCACTTTAACATCCCACAACTTCATACCTATGTGGTTACCATGTGTGGGGTCCTGTTTCTTTTATAAGTCGAATCGCAGCACTGTAAAATTGTAATGTTAACACATTCTTAATCAAGCTTTTAGATTTGTCTGTTTTGGGGCTCCTTGTCAACTGTGGTGTCTTTTGCAGCCAGGGTTCCAGATAAGAGAAGAAAGATATGCTCTGAACACAGACTGATTGAATATTGCCAATTTTATTTTTGTTTGATGAAAGGTAGGAATTGCTTTGCCCAAAAGTTTTAAAAAAATATTAAATTGTATGTTTTTCTGTCTTGTCTGCTACAGGCGGAGGAGTCCTATTTAATCAAAATAGCAGGAAGTCATCATATTGTTCATCTACAACAAAACATGCAAGTGCTTTCTTTCAACCTTTCCTTTCTTTTTGTAGAAAGCATAAGTGCACGTGGCAAGTTAGAGAAACAAAAACAAGAAATCTGTCCCAAGTGACTTACAGTCTGTTACCCCAAAGTGGTGACCTTTCAGTGTTTAGAAAGACACAGACTTCAGCCTGTCTGTGACCAGGACCTTTTTTGCAATCTAACAGAATTAAGGTACAGCTTCAGTTCCCTCAGTGGTTGCCGCTCAGGTCAGAAAAGAGGCAAAAGACAGATCTACAGCCTGCCCTTTTATTGTTCACACCCCAAAATTCAAAGAATATACACTTTTTTCAGTGCCTATCTAGCTATGTAAAATAGTGCAATATAGATTCTCACCTTTATCAGCTGGGGATATTTGGGGAGCGGAAGTGGGGTAGCAGCTTGCCGACGTGCAGCGTGTCATCTTCATTTGTGGAATTCTCCAATTTTCCTTCCAGCTCACATCCTATATTTACAGGGAGCTTATTTTAATGTTTTAATAAACATTAAAACATTCATTCAGATTTCTTTGTTTCACTGAAACTTTAGCACCTGGAATGACACCAGTCCTCTGGTGGATGGAGAAGATGTCAGTTAGCTGGGATTGATGTCCTTGTGAAGTTACAACTCCGCAGCAGAGGATTTCTTATCTCCTCCTTATCTCCTCCTTTGCTATCACTGTTTGCAAACCCCCTGTTTTCTTTTTGCCTTTGTTCGTGGGCTTCACTGACCAGGCTGCTTTGTTTCTAAAGTTTATCTAAGACATTTAAAATAAATGCCTCTATTATAGCAAAGCCACTGGTATATTGAGTGCTCTTGGTTCTAACAGTCATTCCTACTAACGTTATCAAACTAAAGGTGTGATATATCGCTTTTCAATGATCTGTTGTAAGCCTTCCTTACTATTATGTCATCTTTGTGACTCTTTGCTCTAGTTTTTTCTGGACGTATTAATTGCTTTCTTTCATTGACCAGGCTAGTTGTCATGTCTGCAAAAGTTCACTCCTGCTTAAGCTTCAGTTCTGTAGCTTGGTACAGGCCTCTTGAAAATGGCCCAGACTGGCAACAAGTGATTATACATTTCCACTGAGCATGCTGTGGTCATTTAACAAGAACACAGTATTCTTGTAATAGGATCCTACCAGGGGTCAGTAGGCTGGATCTGGCCTGTGGAGCAACTGGATCTGGATCTGGCCCACAGAATCCCAGGGCTTTGTTTGTGCCAAGCCTGTGCCTGCACTGGGGCCAGGCAACTTCCAGCTACCCCCTTGCCACTGCTACTTTTGACGCTTTCCCAGACCATAGAAAAGAACATTTTCAGTCTAGTTTTTGAATCTCAGTGAAACAAAAAAATTGAGACTGGAGTGTGCAGTGAAATATGAAAGTTTGCATATGGTACAAAATTATTCTGGGTAATCAGTTCCCAAGCAGATGGCGAGCTGATGTCTGTGGTGTCTATGCTCAAGTTCTTGCTGGTCCAGTCTCATGTTGAAGTCCTCATGGGGCGCATCTACCCAAGACGCTTACTGCACATTAGCCTAATAACACTGCGCAGTAGCGCATCACAGCACAAACCGTGCTAATCACCTACTGCACCTACTGTGCTATGAGGCTAATGCGCAGTAAGCATCACTAAATAACCGTGCGCTGGCACTACTGCACAGTAACTCCAGGTACTGAGCATTTAGTCAGTACTTTATTAAGCAAGTACTACAATAAATGCACAGTATCTAAGACGTGCACATGGACATATAAACATGCCCGCTGAGGACCAGGCACTTGTGAGGACTCAGGGTGCTGAGGTAGTGGGTTCTTGCTGATCAGCGCTGTGAGTGGGGGTGCCGACCTTAGCCAGGTTCAAGATAGCCCCTGCGTTTGGGCCCAGAGATGGGCCAGGCAGCCAGCACCGCCTCAGCCATTTGCAGGATTTCCATCTGCAGCCCTGGGGAGAACAGGGTTGCCCCATCCTGTCTCTGTGGGGTGGCTGAAGTAGACCCTGTCCCCCAACTCCAGCTGCCACCTGGCTTCAGTTGTGGGGTCATGTAAGTTTTCTGCAGGAATAGTACAGAGTGCACCCCTGTCCAAATGGACCTGAGGAGACCTGTCCTGCAGCCATGGATGCTGAGGCGGTGATGGTGAGGGTCCTCAGGGCTGAGGGTTGCTGGGAGACTCAGTGGGGGCTCATGAGGGACAGTGCCAGTCGCAGGGCCAGCAGCAACTGCATTCTCCTTCTGCAGATGAGACGGTGTTGTGAAAGCGGTGGGCCTGCTGGAAATCTCTGCCATTCTGCCTCCTGGGCCCCTTGCCCTCCCTCCCCAGAGCCTTCCTTCCTGGCACAAGGATCTGGTGATAATCCCCACAGCCATCCTGGTGAGCTGCACCTTGTTTCCAGAGTGCAGCGGGTTCTCCAGACTTGGTCAGGAAATGCCACTGTTTCATCATGGATGCTGCCAGTTTGCTTAATTTTCCTTTCTGTTTTCCCTTCTGTACACGTATGGAGAATTAGAGTAAGTGTCCTGTCTTTAATAATGTGCATTTGCATTTCTAATCCATCAAATGCTTATCTTTGTTTTTAGAGAGTTCATAGCCAAGGACTTACCAGTTTTTACTTATGATGAGAAGGGAGACCTGATAACTGATAATCCATATATTCAAGTAAGTTTTTGGATGCGTACCTTGTAGGGCATGATACTGAATTGAATTAAGCCATCAGTTTTCAAAAAGGCAATGTAAAAATGTTGGATTTTTGTTGCAAATTTTTGTATTTTTTGTGGTACAGTTTTGAGCAAACCAAGTCCTGGGCTGAAGGCTGCACAGTCTAGCCCTAGGTATGGTAAGTAATCCCCGGGACAGCAACCCTGAGGTGTAAAATACTGAATCTTAATTAAAGGACTAGTCAGATTATGAATGGAGGAAGAACAAAGGTGGCTCAGTTTTAAGGGTGCTAACCAGGGGGTTGAGAGACTGTGGTTCGTGTTTCATTTCCACCACGGGTTTCCCCCATTATATTGGCAAAAACATTTAATCCTTTTTCAGAAGTAGTCCTTAGATGCTGCTCTGTTGAGTTGCAGAGTGCCTCCCTGCGGGCGCCCGGCCCATGGAGTGGAATCCAGAACAGCGATCTAGGCACCTAGGGCCAGATTTTTCTTTCCCCTGCTAGGTATCTACATATGTAACACATGGTTGTCTTTGCCTTAAGGCTAATCAGGAAAAACAGAAAGAGTGTTCACTTACCTCTTACTTTAGTGTTTTTTCCTGGGACTTCTGCAGCATGGACTAGGTGGATGCTAGGTGGCCTAATCCATGGCAGTGCCCAGCAGGTGGAAGGAGACCTGGGTCCCTAGTCTCCATAAGCAGTACGTGGGGAGAGCTGGATGTCTCAGGACGGTGCTGCCTAGATCCCAGGGGGAAAATGCTCAGCCGCAAGTCGTATAGGGTGTAGGACAAACCACCTTTCCCTTGTGCCCCCACTCCAAACCCCCACCCCCATGTCCTAGCCAGCCATTGAAGCTGTTTGTTTTCATGGGGGTGGGGGAAGGGGGTTACAAAAAAGACTGAGATTATGGGTAGGCACAAAGGTACTTCTTAGCTGTTTTGAAAAGAACAAAGGCAGCAGCTGTTCAGGAGTGGGCACAGCCTGCAGTGGTGCACACTGGCTGAACTGCCCTGACTGACACTGAATAATGCAGGGTTAACGCTGTAGTGGTTCTGGTGTATTTGTGCAGATGATCAGGCAGATGTAACAGTTTATTTATTAATACATAAAGTTGCATTGCAAAAGTTTATACTGGGACTCTATAAAATTGATCCAGTTGTGCATGGAATTCCCTGCCAAGTCAGTCCAGAATTAAATGATAGTGTACATGCGTATAATATACAGGCTTAGGTAGAAATGAAGCCTGGGTAATTTCAACCCAGAAGACTTAGATTTCAGTAAGTGATCCAAAAAAAAAAAAAAGAAAGAAAGAAAGAAAAAGAAAAATGCATAGGCAATCTAACCTGAATAGTTCCCCAACTAAGACTATTAATATTGGACCTACTTCTCTGCTTTTCTTCAACTGTCTTATCCATATGCAAAGGATTTAAATGTTTCTAAATGTTGGGTATGTCCCCACTTGCCTCCTAGTACAATGACAGGGGTGCCCATGATCGCTTTCTCCCTTAATTGGACGACGTTTGTGATATATATATTAAAATAGTGAAAAGGTTAAAAGAAAGAAAAATTAGAAGTTAAAAGGCTCATGGCTATAAATATCTAATATGTTGGTGCAAAAAGGCCCAAAAGGGGGAAAGTGGAAATAAGTTTAACCAGGCCTCTTCCTTGACTAAGAGGAGAGAGAAAGAGAAGAAAAAAGGTGCTGATGCTGATGCTATGTGTTTTAACATGTTCTAAGATAAGGAGAAAACTTCATGCCTTGTTTTGTCTGTGTGCAGATGTTAACCTCCTCCTTTCCGCCGAACCAGAAGCTGAGAACTGTTCCCAAAACATAGTGCTTTTTTCTAAATAAATAAACTGCTTATGTGTGACAAACGAATGATCAACATCTTTCTGTTTCTCCCCAGGTTGCTTTGTCTGAGCCCTGCATCTTTTCTCGCTGTCTAAAGTATAAGTACGCTTGTAAATTTGTAGAGATCAGAGTTCCTTTGAGAACTCTCCCTGTGATCACTTGTATAGTTTTAAATAAACCTAGATGGCTCTGCCAATTCTAATACAACCACAACGCGAAGTTTGATTTCTTCCACACCAGTTAAAGTAGCACCTGATGAACATCCAAGTAGCTAAGAGGGAGCTGCCCGAGTAAAGGACGGGGATGTGGTATATGGGAGGTCCCTTGAAGGGGCCAGCAGTGGGATGACCCAGTCTCTCCCCGTGATGCCCTGCAGGTGTGGTTTGTGCTGGTGGGTAGTTGTAGTTCTTCCTGCAAGCTGTGAGCTTGTGAGTTGCTGAATCCTGTTCCTAATAAAGATCAAGCTGTTTGCCCGCCCCGGTCTCAGCTGAATGGTGACTCGTGGACAGACCCCAAAGGCATGGGGGTCTGAGTGAGTGCCTCATCCCTGGGACCCATGCCATAGAGCAAGCACTATCGTTGGGCCCATCCCTGGCACTTGGTCTCATGTGAGGAGCCCACAAGTGTCCTGTTGGCCATTCGGTTGTGCCACAACTATGAGCATGCCCGTCCCTGCTCCCCCTTCCCCATGTGGAGTAACAGAGCCCAGGGAGTGGCCCCCTGAGCTGCACGAGTTCGCCCCGTCCCCTTGCTGGTGGCGGGGGTGAGTGTGGGCAAGAGGACCATCAAGAAAGTCCACTCCTAGTGACCGCACCGTGCTGGGGAGCTGAGCTGTATCTGAGCAGAGGCAAGAGGAATGGGAGCTATTTCTCTCTGACAGAAGCAGGGCTGGAGGGTTCGGAGGCCATTGTAACTCTGGATTTGCAGTTGGGGCTGAAGCCGAGCTGGGCTCTGTGTTCCCAGCCCCACCCCACCGGGCAGTGATCAGAGGGGGCTACTGTTTAACCGGGACCCCCTGCACCAGGGCGCTCACTGCTGTGACCCTCCAGCCAGGGCGGTCACTGCTTGGGCCACACGGACAAGGACAGACAATGCGCCCAAAGACTTCAGGGGCTCAGGTGATCTGGGGTGGGAGCACCCCCAGGCCAGGCCAGGCCAGGCCAGGCCAGGCCAAAGGTGCCCACAGCCCCGCACTCAGCACCTTGCCCGGGTGGGAGGGAGACCCCTGGTTGCCATGGCAAAGGAGCTGTTGTGCCCAGTGACATCACAATGCCCAGCCTCACTCTCAGGTACCGGCTCCTCCCAGTGCTCTCTCACCCTTCGCCCACGCCACTTGCCCTTCCTCGTCCTCGTGCCTTATCTCTGTTGGTTAGTTAGTTCCTTACTTTAGCAGTTTGTTGGGTAGTTTGTTAGTTCTTTAGGTAATTTCTTAGTTCGTTAGCCAGTTAGATTGTTAGTTTGTTAGCTAGGTAGTTTCTTAGTTCGTTAGGTAGGTAGTTTGTAGTTGATAGGTTGTTTGTTAGTTCGTTAGATAGTTCAATAGTTAGTTATTTCATTAGTTCGTTAGATAGTTGTTTGTTTGTTTCTTAGTTAGATTAGTAGTTCCTTAGGCATTAGTTAGGTAGTTAGGTTTAGTCCATCCTCCTATCCGGGCGTCGGAGGCGAGCACCACTTGCAGACATGAGTGCCCTTTCTCACTCAGCCGTGGGGGTGGCCCTGGGGACACGGCACGGGTCCGTCCCGGGGACTTTTGGGAGATGTGACAAGCTGTGAGCGGGGGCTGAGGTTGGGCAAGGTCCCAGCACTCGGCCCCATGCCTCGTCCCTGCTCTCGGCAGTCCGGCTCCTCTTTCCCTCCTTCAGCTCAGGGCTGTGTTTCTTTGCAGATGCTCCGGCGGGAGAAGCTGCCCCCCGTGCTCCTGCGCTCCAGCAACCTGGGTGAGACCTGGGTACGTGCCCCGCCATGGGAGCAAGAAGGGCTGGGCAGCACGAGAGTCCACAAGGCTGTGTGGCTTCCCCTCCCGGCAGGGTTTGGCTGGCAGGCTAAGCCCACGCTGTCCATGGTGCAATCTGGACAGCCCCCGCCCTGTGCCACCCCCACCAAACTGTCACCCCCTGCTCTTCATCAGCAAGTTCCCTGGGGAAGGGGAACAGGACTGGCCCCCATGGGCTCCTCACGCTGGGCCAGGTCCTGGCCCTGCAGCCCCTGCCCATGCCCCAGCCCTGGGAGCCTTCTTCCTGGCAATGGCCCTGCTGCCCTCTGCTCCCTTGTAAGGTGGCGCTCATACGGGCTCTGGGATCCCCATCCTAAAAGAGGTGCTCAGTGCCACTCAGCCTGACGCTCAGCCCTCATGTCCTCTCAGCACCAGATGCCAGCCTGGGCACAGAAGGATGGGCCAAAAGTAAACTGCCCCCCATTAAAGGGTCCCCATCTGTCCCCTCCGTTGGACAAGTGCAGGAGAGGAGGGACCCTGCACCCTGTGAGTTTGGGACTGGTGTGAGCGGTGGAGGGACTCGCGTGGTTGCATGGGGAGGGGACAAGGTCCTGCTCCCCGGACGGACTCCCACCCGACCCCTGTGGAGGAAGGCCCTGCCCATGTGGCACGCAGGACTCCTGGCAGGTGCCTCCACGCGTTTGTGCAGGTCAGGGAGTTCATCGTCAAAGGGCCTGTTGGGTTTGAATTCAGTCCATGATCCATCTCTGACCAGTTGCTTCTTGTGCAATCAGGAGGAAACACCCCTCCCAGGGGGTTGAGGCCAGGACGCAGACAAGTGCTCCCCCCACTGTGGAAGCCAGCACCCAGGCAGAGGGCCCGCAAAATCAGGTCGCCTCCACACAGACAAGGGCCCTCTGCCTGGTAGACGTGGGCTGTGACCCCCTGCCCCTGTGGACCAAAGCCTTGCAGGGTCCAAAGACGACAAGACAGGGGGAAAGGTATGATGATGTTCCTAGTTTTTTGGGGTATTTTCTAAAGAAATGTTTCATGCTCCAAGCCAAATCAGCCAGCTGTGTGAACCAGTCCAGAGCCATAAGTGGCCCTACAGCCAGCAAACATGATGCTTTCACTAGCGTTAGGTTGTGAACGTGGGATCAGTGAGGGGAGCTGAAGGAGGGCTGGAGCCAGGAGCCCGTTCCTGGTCCTGAGAAGGGTCTCGCAGGTTGGGAGAAGGACGGGGTGGGGGCCAGGAGCCCATGAAGGGAAGAGGTGAGTGAAGGGGTATGACTAGTGTGTCTTCAGTAAGTGTCTTGCCCGCAAGTCCCTCCAGTGCCCTGAGTGTCTAGGTGGGGCAGGGCTGGGACAGGGGCGCTGCAGGCCTCAGCTCTCTGTGCTGGGAGCCGTCCCTGTTGTGTATGTCCAGACGGCAGCCAGGAACCAGACCTAGGCGCAGGCAGCACAGTGGGAGGAAGGGAGGTGGGTCTAGCAGGACACCCAGGGCCGGTCCCTGGTACAAAGGCAGTGATGGAGAGAGGGGAGGCCTGGGCATGGGGTGGTGGCAGTGGCCGGAGCCTGGGGGCTTGGGGTAAATGGGAGGTGACCAGGGTCTCTGCCTCCCACCTGCAGGGCTGACACTGTGGCAGAGGGGAGGAGGAGAAGGTCGGGGGCAGCAAGGAGGTGAGTTTCCCCCCTGCACCCCACCCAGACCCAGGCCTGAGGGGCTGCCCCTCCACCAGCCCACATGATGATCGGGTACCCCCCGCCTCCAGGCCACTCAGGATGACCCGTGCCACCTCTCTGCCAGGGCCCTAGTGCCCTGCATGGACCAGCTATCTCCTGGGTTGGCCCCTCCTTGCCCACCTCTGGGCTTGAGGACCCTGTTGCCAGGGGTTCATCCCAGGAATCAGAGCTTCTGGCCCAGGCCAGGCCTGCTGGGACAGAAAGCCACACGTGTGAGAGCCACATCCTGCTCCCTGCTGGGGAGACGCTCCTTTACCCCGTGGTTGTTCCCGGGGGTGAGCGGAAGGACCCCACACTGAGCGTGTCCTGACTCTGCCCTTCTCCTGCAGGTTCCAGCTCGCCTGGCTGCTCCCGTGCTGCTTCACCTTGAGGAGGTGAAGCCCTGCACTCCTCCCCTCCCCTTCCACCCCTGTCGTCCCCTCTCTTCGTCCTCCCCTGCCCGATCTGCCGGGATGGGTCCATGGGATGATAGCGTCAGTGCCTCTGCCTGTCTGAGCATGTAAGTGGCTTCTCACTCCTTGTAGTTTTCTGCAGCCTCTTCTCTTGTGTCCTTGCCTTGGGCCCGCGCACTCCAACAGAGGGGCTTGGTAGTCCGTATGTTGAGATGCCCCCTCACTCTCATGTAACCTTGTCACAGGCCCCCGCCCGACTCACCTCAGCACTGCCACTCAGGTGGCCCGGCGACATTCAAGCATCCAGTGTCACGGCGAACAGTGGAGCCTCGCCCAGTGGCCAAGGGCTTGGCTGCACCAGGTGAAAAGTGGGCTTGCAGATGGAGGCATCCCTGGGAACTTCTACTGGGACACTGCCAACTTGCTAGATGCTCTGTTCCCAGCCAGGAGGGATCTGGTGGTTTTCCCCAAGGCCAGCATGCTCAGGGAAACAGTTCAAAGCCATCTGGCTTCTGCAGCATCGTTGCCTTACTTGGCTGGCCAGGATGAGCCATTTAACTTCCATTACCTGTTGAGCTGTGAAGTTGAACATAAAAGGCAGAAGCAGAATGCTTGGGGTCTCAAGTCTCACCAGACACCTAAGAGAGAAGAAAAGACAAGATCGTCATACCGACATGTCACCAGGGGTAATGACAAGACCCAGGTCAGTCTGAACCTTACTGCTGGCTAAACTTTTCTGTCTGGTAAAGGATCCAATTTTGTGTCTGGTAACGTACGTTTTATTCAGGGAGAAACTGTTTGAAGCACCTTCATCCAACAGCACATCGGGCTTGTAGTTAATTAGCTAAGGCGGTGTGGGGGAGGAGGTCTGGCTGACTGAATGAATGTGCGTGTGTGTGTATTTAGAAATATGAGCCACTGACCAGGTCTGAGACTACGGTTGGGTTCAGCCACCCCAATTCTGCCTGACAGGGCAGTTTTGAAAGCAAGGCGGCCCAACTGGAACCTCGTGACCCAGTGGACAAGGCTTCCCAGTGATTTGGTCTTTTTCTATCTGGCTATTGAATGAACGTGTGTGTGTGTATTTAGAAAAATGAGCCACTGACCAGGTCTGGGACTACGGCTGGGTCTAGCCGCCCCGATTCTGCCTGCAAAGGTAGCGTCGAAAGCAAGGGCCCAGCTGGAACCTCGTGACCCAGTGGACAGGGCGTCTGAGTGATTTTGTCTTTTCCAAACCCCTTGTCCCAGTAGCTTCTGCTGAGAGCAGGAGTGAAAGGATCCCTCTTGTGTTTCCCTCCCCATTTCCATTTTATGAGCCGGTGTCGGGTCAGAAGCCTTTTGTCTGGGCGGTGAAAAACTGTGAGGCAAGGCGCTGAGCGGCCGGACATCCTAAATAAGCCTCTCCTACGCCTCCCTGTGTGACTGAAAATGGGAATAAGTCAGTCTAAACAAGTTCCCGTCCCCCCTAAGGGGACTCCGGCGTACTTCATGTACACACGCTATTCTCCCGAGGCTTGCAAGTACCTGGATAAGTGGAACTGGGATACTAGGGATGATCCCCTGAAGCATTTTCCACAGGAAGGAACATTGGATCGGGATAAAATAGTGCACTTAAGAGGGGCTTTAGAGTCCCGTGGATCCAAAACACCACAATACCAGTGGGACACGTACTTCTATTGGTATGATGAAATGTCCAAAAGGCGGACAGAATCTCAAACTAGAAGTCTAAAAGACTCTCAAGAAAAATTAAAACAGCAGTTAAAAGCTGTTCAGGAGAAATTGGCTGCTCCCCCAAATTACACGCCGGCCACCTCTCCGATGTATCCAGCATTGCCCGGGGCGCCCCCACTGCGGGAGCCAGCACAGGATATCCTTGAGCTTTGTTCGAACCCTGCTCTCCTGGGACTCCCACATCAGCAACAACCGGTTCAACATCAGGCTGCAGCCCAGGTCCAAGAAGCCTTACCTCAACCACCGGATGTTCCCTGTCACAACCTCAAAGCAGGAGATTGGGTGTACGTAAAGGTCTATCAACGGAAAAATGCACTTCAACCCAGGTGGAAGGGACCTTTCCAGGTACTTCTGACCACTAATTCTGCTGTTCGTTGCCAAGGTCACCAAACGTGGACTCACGCCTCGCACTCCAAGAAGGTATCACCTCCATTAGACCCCGAAGCAGCTGAATTGCAACCCAGGTTGGGACCTTTCCCTGAGGCCAAGGACAAAGACCCTCGGGACCTCACTCAGGCAAGTGAGGAGCATCAGGGTGCAAGTGCTAGTAACCTCTCCCCTGAACCCAACACCTCAGCTGTTGCTATGCTTATGACGTCACATTTTCTATGTTACCCCCTCACTGCCTATGTTCAGAGTCAGACCTCATGGCAAAATTCTGAATTCGTGTATGACGCTGACCAGGAATGCATTCTTTTTTAAACTAAGTCTTTAAAATTCAATTGGCCTGTTCATCTAGCCTCCGCCCAACAAACCAGGGGACGAAGTTTTCCAAACATGGATTTTTTTTCATTTTAATGGAGAAACATATGGATTTTCCACTTTTGCAAAGAGCTCTCTGCAGGATGACAGAGTTCCAGCCTACGAGGGGCTGGGGGGAGTGGGAGGACGGCAGTCAGGCAGAGGGCACCATGTGCACGTGCACACGTACATATGCACATGGGTGCCAGGCAGTTTGAAGAGCAGGTCCCGCAGATAAGTGTGGAAATAAAAGTGACTGCTGGATATGCTCTCACAGCCCAGTGCACCTGCACCAAG
This sequence comes from Alligator mississippiensis, assembly GCF_030867095.1. NCBI lineage: Eukaryota > Metazoa > Chordata > Crocodylia > Alligatoridae > Alligator > Alligator mississippiensis. Next base: position 465,643,449 of record NC_081824.1, on the reverse strand, counting down.
GAATCCCAATGATCGGAGTGCCAATATCCCTCCAGGAATATGGAAAAATTAATGGCGGCTTCCTTAGACACTACTCGTTAGCTGCCCATCGGTCCACTCCTAAGGAAAGGAGGGCCGCCCCTGCTAACTGGATAATCTCCCCAAGAGTAGAAGTACCTTTCTGTTACAGATCCAACAATACCGGAGTTTATAATAAAGCCACACCTGTAGGACACTACCCTCATTGCCTAACTACTCTAGATTATAGCCCTAGTAGCACCAGTGGAATCCTGTTGGGTAAATTACCCTCTCTCAATTGTACAGGATTCATGGTCTACAACTTTTCTAAGGAACCTCATGTTGCTCTCATTGCAAACAGATCAGAATTTGACATTCCCTCCAATTTTACTTCTTGTAATATATCTCGGTCCAGCAGGATAGCAGCCGCACGTGGTCCGTCCTATACGATGCATATCAATTGAAAGTGCCAGTAATGGCACAACACCTGTCCAGATTTGAGTACCCTTTCTGCCCCAGGCCTTTACTGGCTCTGCGGAAACAGGGCTCATAAAATCTTGCCCTGGAATTGGGTGGGGGCATGCACTCTTGGACGTGTTATCCCTGGTTTTGAAATGCATAGTGCAATATATCTGGAACAAGTAAAAAATTTCAACCATCACATGAAAAGGGCGGTTAACCCCTTAGCTACCAGAAACACAGGGTTCCATCAATTTGTGAGAGCCTTCATACTGTGGCTTGAAATAAGAGAATTGGAATTAGCCATAATTAACATTTCAGCCACAATAGAAGCTTTAGCAAGGCAAGAAAACCCACGGCAGAGTCTAGAATAATGGTGTTACAAAAGTGTGAGCAGATTGAAAGAAAACATGAAAGGCTGCATGAGGAAATAGAGGGGCTCATGAGAATGGAAGTTTAAGGCTAAAGTGAGACTAAAGAGTCTCAAAGTGGGGACTGGAATCAAAAAAAAAATAAATGCCTTAAACTTTGATCATTTGAGTTATAAGATGACATAACCGCTTTGTGGAGAATTGCTGGCACAGTAGAACAGATAAGGGAAAGTGTTTGTTCTTTGTGACTCCTCTGCAACTGCTTCACTCACCACGGCCTTGAAGATAGCAAAAAGTATGTACAACTCTGATTTGCAGGTGCAAGAAGGAAGTTTGTGAACTAACCTCGCCTCCCCCATAAGTGCCCATCCTGATTACAGCAAAGAAGTAATGAAGTAATGTCATAGCCGCTTTTCATGCTAATTTCACTATATGATCACATGAGTTGTAAGCGACTGTGAAAAAGTATATAAGTCTGCTGATTTTGCTCTTGGGGGGAACCCCTTCCAAGCGCTTGGGAAATCCATGTCACTTTGGAACTCCCCCTACAGCTGTAGTTTCTTTTGAATAAAATCTTCTGCTGACCTGACCCAAAAGTATGCTGTGTGTGTTTCCACGACACTGGTCTTTTCATTTGGAAAGGTTCACGTACAGAATGAGTGACATTCAAGTTGGGCAGGATGGTGCAAATAAAAATCGTGACTTGTAGTACCTAACTGGGGAGCACAGTACAGAGCCTGAGCCCACTCATTGCTCCGCACCCCGTAGATCACATGAAGAGTGGACTTTTGCTTTTGGCAGGAACGGTTCTCACTCTCTGGCTTGCACGTAACAAGCAGTGGGATTGCCAGCAGCGTTGGGTTTTTGGTTTTTTGTTTGGAAAGCGGGTATGTTGTATTTTGAAAAATACAGTATTTCCTACGCTGACATACTAACATGGACCTGATCATGGAGGACAGGACCTGCTGGGGAGAGGGAGTGTTGCCCAGTGTCTCAGGTCTTCCCAAGTAGGCTGGAGAGCTTGAAGGAGCACAGCAGGTCTAGGCTGATCCTCTGTCCGTTTTGCTCTCTCCTCATATGCACTTTGCTGCATGGGGAGTTTGAGGAAATCCCAGTCATAGTGGGGTGCTGCAACGCAAGGCCCCAGACTTTGGGCAGGGCAGTTAGCCCTGCCAGTGCCAGTGCCACCCTGCACACGGGCATGCATTGATCCCTCAAGTGGGCTGGGGAGGGACACTGGGACACTGTTTAAGCTGTGACCAATGCTTACAGTGGGAAGGCTGTGGCTGGCATGGGAGAGGAGCTTGTGTTTTTCACTTTTTCATCCCCACATTAAGAGAAGACATGCACAAGCCTCTTGATTCAATAGCAAGTCCCACAGTGATGGGTGAGTGGCGATGGAGGCACACTCTAGCAATTACCCGAAGCCCCTAGTCACGGACCTGCTTCTCGTCACGGACCTTTGCATACCGAGACAATGACGGTACGATGGTTATTTTGTACTTGGAACTGAGGAAGGAGTGTGATTAGGCAGCTGCAATTATGCCCGAGCAGGCCTATTTCAGATGAACTGTCCTCTCCTGTGTGTGGAGGGCACTAGAAAAGGCACATTAAAGAGCCTGTGTCATGTCACCTGCCTGGGATCTGTCCGAATCCAGAACTGAGGTTTGCATCCTAGCGCACAGCACAAACAGCGCCCAACTGGATTGAAGGACAGCACTGGATGTGGCTAACCAATGCAACATTATGCAGACCAGTACCTAGACCACCCAATGTGATTCTGGGATATAATTATGACGTATGGAATCTCACAATACCAGTTTATTCCCTTAAATGTAATATTCCTTGGGAAGGACCATGGAACCCCTCCAAATTATGAAATCCTCGTGATATAATTAATGGACCATATCCATATGGCATTAAATTAACAGAAGCAGGGATAAATGAAACTGAGTACTATCCAACACCATGGGGTTTTGTGAGAACACACCCAGAAAAGGGTGTATTTGGGGTAAAATTAACTATTATCCCAGTAGGGTTATTTGAAAATGCTACAATAGACCCCTATGGTATCATCCAATGTAAGTGGAATAAACTTTTCTGGAAACCTAACACTGTCCAGAACAGTGGCCGGCTTACCACTAGTACTTGGTGTCGGACTATAGTACATACTAGAAAAGGGATATTACCTTATCTCTTAATGATAAAGGATCCACCACACCAAGAACAAAGCACAGTAGCCTGGCATTTAAAATTTCCTGAATATTCCCGCACTGCCATGCGCATTACATATAACATTAACTGCACACAACCACAAAGAAAGCGCAGGTCAGTCTGGACAGACTGGGCACAGCAAAATCAAGATAGAGAATGGGAAGAAACAGTAAAACCTGAATTCATGTCACTTTTGGGATTTGCCACTACACATGTGACCATTACAAAAAACATTACACAAAGAATGCAAAATTTCCTAACATTAACTGAACAAAATGAAAAGATCACTAATTCTAACATGAGGAAAATCCAAGCTAGATTACAGTTCATCACCTGTACACAATTTCATGAATCCAGCACCTTTGAACAACTTATTGTAACACATTTAAAGAAGAAATTCACAGATGCTGGACATATACCTCATGTAGAATGTCATAGTCAAAGAATTATGCTATTTAGTCACGAAAATCAGGGAAGTGTACAATGGCTCTGTTCAGTGAACCCACTAATGGGTTGGACAGTACATACCCGCATTGGGGGAAAACATACAGGTACATTACCCACCATGCGGTGTACCAAGCATAATTGCACGCAAGTAAATACCAACCAAGTAAAATTAAATGACTAGCCACGATCGGAAATGCAGTGGGGAATGGTGTTAAATTCTACTATACACGAAATAGGATCGATAGGACAACAACTATGCAACACCATAAAGATTGTATTTTCGGGAAAATGGGTGATATATGTTATAAGTAGTATCAGAGGATTGTTTGGGTTAATCATTTTAGGAAAATTGAAGTTGTGTATGTTGTCATGGAATTACTGTAATAAGTTTGCAAGGCTTAGTAATGAAATATAATTGTAATCAAACTGCCTAATGGGCACGGGGGGATGTCATATTGAATTAAATAGTTTAAATGTTTGTAATGGTTGCCCATTAGCCAGTTTCAGGAAGAAGACAAGATTTATCTTCTTATCTAGGCCATTGTTTTGGTCTACGTGCGGAAAGTCCTGACTTTGCTCAAACTCTTCACTCTTGAATTTTATCTTTAGAGGCCTTTAACAAAGAGAACCTAAAAATGACCCTTAAGCAAATATCCCAAATTCTGAGAGCTCAAACCCTAGAGCCTTTTAAAAAAATTGGAAAGAAAAGGTCGCTTGCAGTGGTATGGAAGTTCCCCAAAGTAATTAAAATGATGAACAAAAGAAACTGATTACCAAGCAAAACAATCTGTTGAGTAAGATCCGAGCCCAGATTTGGGGGTAGCGACAGGTTTGGGTAGGAGGGGCCCAGGACGGCAACTCACTTAATAAAAACTGTAACCTACTCTTCCAATTTGGAGGTAACCTCACTTGCAGAACAACGAAGGAAGAATCGCAAGTGTAGGCTGGATCAGACTGATCACCTGAACCACCCTCTCCGTGAACACGAATCTCTTAGTTCACGCTGAAGCCGCGGAGCACCCGAAAGGGACTGAAGGAAGGGGACTTAGTCCTATCACTGCTGAGGCCAGCCCATTGAATCGTATTGCTGAGGCGAGCCCATTGAACCGTACTACTGAGGCCAACCCATTAAATTGTACTACTGAGGAATGAAACTATATTTAGGTGTTCGGCTTCTCGGAATTCTAGGATTGTAAGTATATTATGAAAAATAATAGTATTGATTCAAATTTAACTTTGAGTTGTAATGGTAATTGTTTTTGTAATCCTAATTCTTATAGCATTGTTTGGGAAGGAAGTGCATTCGGAGCATTGTTTCTGATATACGTAATTATTGTGTTCTTAATGTTTGTGGTGTTTCTCAAAGCTAAGCAGTGCTATATATGTAGCAAAGAATTTTAAAATAAAATTGTGTTGTATGAATTAAGTGTGTAATCATTGTGAAATCGTGCAAGTAGCTAACTACTCACCCAGCCAGTGCAACAAATTAATCAGTAAATTGTGTGGGATTTTCTCTATTCCATAACCCACTAGAGACACTCTGGCCTAGACCTTCCCTGAGTGCTGCTCTGATCTTTGTGATGCCCGTGTCTCTGCCTCTGTCCCAGCACCTCCCGTTACCTTGCACCCAGGCTCACATGCCAGACCCAGCCACTGCCCATGTCCCTCATGGCACGCATGCATGGGCTGGCCACACTAATGTAGGGAAACAGGCAGGGGCACCTCTGCACACCCACAGCCATCTGGGCTGGTTTTAGGAGTAAGCAGCCAAGACCACCACCCGGGGACCCTGTAGGCTAAGTCTGTGCCAGTCCCAGAGTCCAGGGATGGTGGAGGGGAGAAGGCAGCAGAAATGTGGTGACTCTGTTTCAACACAGGCTCAAAGTCCATGTGTGAGGCACTGCGGTGGTGGGAGAAGTGGCTGCAGGAAGCACAGCTCTCCAGGGAAGGGGCCTGGGGTCACTGGTACGGGGTGAGGGTCACTCACCTGCGTGTCCTCAGACTCTTCTTATCCTGCAATCAAGAGCAGAGAGGTGAGGATTCACACAGCAGAGACACCGCAGCAGGACCCAGCACAGACACAGGCAAGGCCTGCTCTTCCCAGTGACCAAACCCCTGGGGCTGCCCGGAGCTGGGGCAAGGGGGAGTCGGGGCCGCGGTCCTTTCTGGGTGAGCTTTTGCTGCCACATTGCAGCTTACCAGGGGAGTCGGTGTCACCGTGGAGCCATCACTTCTCCATGCCCTGGCCTCTGGGGCCTCAGTTCTCAGCCCTCCCTTCCCAGCAGCCCAGACTTGCCCCTCTGCGTGTCTCGGTGCTTGTGTGTCTGACCGTTGTTATCTCACAACTACACACACACAAGCCTGGGGCAGCTCCTGGGATTGCTAAGTGGGGGTCTGCCCATGGGCTTGTCCCCACAGCACCCAGCTTGGCACAGTCTCACCACAGGTTAGGGCTGACAAAGCACCAGCTCCCCCTCGGCTTTGTCTGACCAGGCCCCTGACGCTCATCCCCTGCTGGGCTTCACTCATTGGGACAGGAATTTTACACCACCCTGAATCTCCCTGTGATCCCACCTCTCGCATCCAAGATGGACTACAGATATTTCAGCAATTCTCCCACTGCTGGGTCCAAGGGCTGGCATTCAGGCCTGGCACAGAAGTAAATGGTACCACTGATGTAGCTGACCTGTGCATGGTCTCTATGGACTGAGATATGGGGCCACGGGTCCTCCTGGCCATGCAGGGGGTATTGCCTGGAAATCTGGAGTATTGCTATGGAAAACAACGGAACGAGAGGAGTCTCGGCTGTGAGGTAACGATGCAGGAGCCGTGGGGCAACAGGGCCCTCAGGAGTCCAGGTCTTAGCGGACATTATCTGGTCTCCCAGCGGGGTGGGGCAGGCACCTGCCCTGGGGCGCTTCAACAGGAGACTGGACGCACACCTTGCTGGGTCATTTGATCCCCGCAGCCTTTCCCGCCCAGAGCAGGGGGCTGGACCCGATGATCTCACCAGGGCTCTTCCAGCCGTAAACAGCTGTGCATCTGTGTGTGCGTGTGTGAGAGAGAGAGAGAAAGGGAGAGAGAGAGAGAGTTGGAGGGGGGAATAGAAGAGATGTATGGGTGTCAGAGACACACTGGGGGTGCATGAGAGAGACTTGGTTTGTGTGTGTGTGCGTCTCAGGGAACTGGTCGGTGTGTCTGTGTGTGTTGGTTGCAGAGCTGACCTGTGTTCAGTGTTTGCACAGAAATGTGTTTCTGTTGCACATGGACCAGGAAACAAGCACCTGGTTTTGTGGGGTTTTGAGAGTACCGCAGAAACTGCACACGCGTTCAGTGTCCTGTGACTCAAGTGGCTCAACGTTCATACATGCAACGAAAGTGTGTAGAGGACGCACACACAGCCCCCGACACCTTTGGCTCTTCTGGGAGGGGAGAGGCCTGGGGATGAGAGGACGGGGCTGGGAGCCCGGACCACTGGGTTTTGTGCAGGGAGGGGCTGGGGGAGAGCAGCGGGGCTGGGTGGCCGGATGCCTGGGTTCTCTTGGGGGCGCTGGGTGCGGGAGAGAGCAGGCAGGTTGGGGTCTCGGATGCCTGGGTTCTCTATAGGGGAGGGGGCTGGGGGCCGGGATGCCTGGGTTCGCTGGCAGGGGACAGGGAGGGGGCTGGGGGGTGAGAGCAGAGGCCCAGCTCAACCCTCAGGCACCCACGGAGCATGGGTCTGGTGCTGGGTCCACCACAAAATAAGGGCAATGTTTTCCCTTGGGGCTGGCCCCCCTTCCCTTCCCCTCTGTATTTTCATCAGTGCCAGGCAGGATAGTGGTCTGATCGCTCTGCCCAGCTGTCCCTCCTGAGCGCTGGGGCTTGCATGCATCCTCCCGTTTCTTTGCTCATAAAACAAATAACTCAGAAGAAACTTTTCTTTTAAATAGTTCTAAACTATGGCTTATGAGTTGCATGCCACCCCTAGTATCTCTATCTCCCAATACCCTCCCAATATCTCCCTGTGCCCTCAGGATCTCCCATTATGTCCCAGTGCCATCCTCCTATGTCCCAGTGCCCTCATAGCATGTCCATGATATGTCAAGGCATGTCCTTGCTGTGTGGGGGCATGTTCTGCCACCTCTGCAATCCCCTGTGCTCACACAACCCTTACATCTCCTCATGCTCTGACACCTGGAGAAGCCGCCCCGGGGCCGTGGCATGACATTGCATGTCTATGGCATGTTAGAATGTGTCTGTAAGGTGTCAGAGTGTGTCTGCAGCATGTCCTTTGCATGTCGGGGCATGTCTGTGGCATGCTGGAGTGTGTCAGAGCTCCAGCCTCTGCTCCCAGGAGCAGGACAGCTTGCCCAGCTTGAGGTGGTCATAGTCCACGCGGCTGGGGGCCAGCTGGCTGTCCTTCCTGTCTGAGTAGCTCATGCCCTCGTGCAGCTTCCCCATCATCACTCAGGGGCAGGAGACCTCCAAGACCCCCAGCCCCCAGCTCCACTACCCGCCCCCCTGCCCTGCCCCTGAGTGCTGTAGAGGATCTGGGCAGAGAGCTTGACCTTGACCTTCTGTGCGGCGGTGCTGAACTGCGTGGCCTGGCGCTCCACACCTGCTTGTTCACCTTCTCCTTCAACAGCTCCAGGATCACGTTGCCTGCACGGGGTCACTGGGGTAAGTGCAGGGCTGAGGGGGCAGACCCCCTCTTAGCAACCCCAACCAGGCCAGGCACCCCCAGAGCCCCCCTTGCCGACCCCCCAACCCTAAGGGGCCCCCGCACAACGAGGACGCCCCAAAGTCCCATGCCCCGCCCCCTGCACAAGCCCTGCCCCCAAGCTCCAGGCTCCGCCCATCCCACAATCCCCTTCCCGGCCCAGCCCACAGCCAGGGTTTGCCTGTGGGGCAGTCCTCCTCAGGCTGGTGCCCGTGCCCTCCGCTGGAGCTTCAGTCCCTTGCTTTGGCAGTGGCTGGCAGGCAGGAAGCCATGCTCTAGCGCCCCCTGGCTCTAGCGCCCCCCTGCGCCACTGGGGGGATGTGGCTGCCTTTCCTGAAAAAAACTGAATGTCTGTTCACTTGCTTCTCAGTTCAGTCCATGCAGCTTCGACTGACAGGTGAGCACTGACTGCGTTGTTTCATCCTCAGGCTCTTTGGCTGTCTGTGCTTAGCTCAGCAACCACTCAGCTAGCAGCACGCAAAACTGCTGCTCAGGGCACAGGACCCACACACCCAGCCCGCCAAACAAGCTCCTAGCAAGCCCAGCACAGGCAGGCCTTGCTCCCTCTCCTTCCTATCATGTGCATGTGCACATTGCCTCCGACGTGGCTTCCCCGTCACACCAGTCCCTCCCTGCCTGTGCATCCCCAGTGCAGAGCTGGCTGTACGTGGGCTCTTCCATGGATGTGACCCAGGTCAACACCGTGGCCTGTGAGCAGTACAGCAGCTGCCACGGCTGCATCCTGAGCTGTGACCCAGCCTGCGCCTGAAGCAGTGAGCTGGATGCCTGCGTTGTGCACTGGAGACAGAGCGGGTGAGTCCCTCCCCTCCTGCCCCATGGCTCTACCCATGGTGTGTCCTCTTGGCCATCTGAAGAGGTCTCCATGGCCCTCCAGATGCCCAGGACTGCCCCTGCCACAGTCCTCTGGTCCACTAAGTAGTGGTTCCTGGGTATCACCTCTGTCGCTGACCTGCTGGACCTGACACTGTGGCTCCTGCCCCTTTTTCTCTGCTATTTGCTGTGTAGCTGGTGCCCAGTGCCCAGAACCAGGTGCTGGCCCAGCGCACACCCCCTGCTCCCTCCCCCAGGTCCTCCAGGCCCTGCCCACACCAGGGGATGAGTGGGCCATGGGCATCTGAGCCTGAGGCTGGTGCAGCCACGGGACTCTGGTCATCTCTGCCTCTCTCCCATGTCGGGTTACTGCAGGACATCATATCTGCCAACATCTCGGGGCTGTGCCCGAAGGAGTTGGAAGGTGGGTGCCTGGAGGGTGATGGCGGCAGGGGAACCTAGGATCTGGGCAGGGAGGGGGAGAGGCCAAACACTCCTCAGCAATGTGGATGCTGCACAAGCTGCAGGCTGGGGAGCTGTGAGCCACAGCAGGCAGAGGCTGTGCAGCGTGTGCGTCCCTGGGTGAGCAACAAGCAACCTCAGGACCATGCATGGGACTGTGGTCCTGAGCCTGGCCGGGGTCTGCGCCCTCCAGATGTGTTGAGAAGTGGTGATTGTATTAGCTGAAGTTGGCCTGGTCCTGCCCCTCACCCAGAGCTCACACCAAGGAGCTCCGTGGCCCCACACCAGCCAGAGCTGCTAGCTCCATGGGAGCAAGGGTGAGACCTGTCCCCAGCCCCAGCTGCTGCCACCCCCGGGTCATGTGGGCCTGGGAGCCCAGAGCAGCTGGAGAATCCACTGTCCTCCCAGGTCCCAGGCACAGCAGTGATGAGCCCTTCCTGCTCCCCTGCACCAAGGCCTGGGCACAGCCTGGCTCCAAGGGCTTTTCCTAGCACTTACTGTGGCAGTAAACACCTGCAGTGAACCAGACAACACCAGTAATGATGCCCACAGTCAGCACTGGATTGGACTCTGGAAGAGGGAAGGGGTCTGTGAGTGAGGCGAACCCCCAGACTTGTTTCCAACGCTGCATGGGCCCAGTGCCCCCTCCCCATCAGTACCCCTGCATCCTCTGACCCCCCAATTCCTCCCCGCTCAGTAGGGTCAGTCAGCTCCTCCCTCCTGAGCACCACGTTTCTTCTCCCTCCCTGTGCGGGGGTCACTCACCCCTCCGGCCCTTGTCCCAGGCCACTCTCAGAGCTGCCCCCAGGCTCTCGTGCCTCACGCTGTAGGCGTAGTTGTGGTTGCTGCTCGGGTCAATCTCAATGGTGGCCCAGGTCTGATAGGTCTCATCTCTGCTGGGAAGGACCCCTGCATGGCTCGTCTCCTGGGGCTGCACCTCCCCATTTTTCAGCCAGACAGCAGCCACGTCCTTGGGGCAGAAGCCATGGACCTGGCAGGCTAGGGTGGTGCGTCCGCCCCAGGATGATGGCTCGTTGCTCACCTGTGCCACGGGACGCTCTGGGAGGGAGGAGACACCTGCTAGAGTGACTGTCCTGTTGGGCCCTCAGCACCCCTGCCAGGAGCCCGGGCTGGGCCCTGCACCGGGCCACACAAACTGGCTCCAGCGCCCATTTGAGGCAGGAGCAGGCAGTGCTGGGGAAGGAGCGCGGGGGACGAGAGACACGGATGCACTGGGCTCAGGGCTGCAGGAACGGGGTTTGACACAGCTGATCTCTGGTTCTCAGACACGCGGCCAGGGCACGGACACCATGTGGGCTCTGCCCAGCTGGGAGGCCTGACCAGGGTAGGGACAGAGGCACTGTGTCCTACAGCTGTGCTGGGGTCTTACCCAGCAGCAAGACCAAGAAGCAGTGGTCGCCATCCTGGACACAGGGGGATGGGGCAGGCATTCCTTGGGGTGAGGGCGTGCCCGGTCAGTGCTGTCCTGGGCGGTGACACTGGGACTCACTGCTCTGCAGCGCTGCCTCCCCGTGCTGCAGGTACTGCCGCAGCCACTCCATGCAGGTCTCCTGCAGGTAGGCTCCTGCATGCTAAAGAATGGCCTTATCCTCATTCCACCTGCGCTGGGTGACCTGGGTCTGTGTTGTTCCTGCTACCCAGAGCGGTGCTTCTCTGTGCGGGAGCAGTGCGGCACCGGGCAGCCTCCCCACGGGGCAGCGAGGCCCGGGAGCAGAGCCCGAGCAGGGCATGCTGCAGCTGCCCAGAGCAGGGGCCCCACTGCAGCCGCAGAGGTGCCACCAGCGCTGTGCCCCAGTCAGCCCAAACCCTGCCTGCACCAGGGGGGTGACGGGGCCTGGTCCCTGCACCCCATGACTCTCCCCACATGGACATCTGAGTCCCTGCAGTCACTGCCCACCCAGCCCTCATGCCTGGGGGTCTGGTCCTTGCCCCCTGGGACTCTCAACTTCTGCCTTGCCAAAAGTTCAAGCACTTTAACACAAAACTTTACTTCTGTCCTGCTCAGGATCCAGCTCCACATCCAGCCTCCACCCTCTTGTGTTAATGGACCCTTCTGCTTTCACCCCCAGCCCTGCCAGTGCCCTTCACTCCCGACCCACAGCCCCTGCCCCAGCACCCTTGCTGGTGCTCCTCACTCCTGACCCACAGCCCCATTATGGGATATACTCAATCACTGCACCCTGATTTATCCAGGTGTTTGGGGGGGTTGTACCCTAGCCCCCCCAGTCCCTCTGAACCCAAAGGCCCCAGCCCTGGGCCTACTGGCACTGTGGAGGGCTCCAGTGTGTGTGTGGAGGGGGTCAGTTCCAGTTTGGGGAGTGGATTTGCCCCCCTTGGGCCACAGCCTTGAGTGGCTGATGGCTGAAGGCTCCCGGTTACCTCCCAGATGCAGTTGGCTGGGGGTCCTGAGCTCATCCCCACCTGGGGGGCAGCAGTGGGAGGTTCACAGAGAGGCATGAGACCCCCCCATCCACTTCCCTCAGGGAGTCACTAGCTGGAGCTGGGGGGCAGCAGGGGCTTGGGGGCGGTCTCTGCCCTACCACCCCTCCTGCCCAATGCACATATCCTTTGCCCCTCATCCTGTCCATGGATACATGGTTCTGCATGCATGTGCTCCCCTCTGCTCTGGGGAGAGCCACCTCTCTCCCACGCCCATGTCTGCTGCCTCCCATCACATGCACACTACTATGATGGGAGAAAAGCGGGGCAGCTGGGTGCTGGGGGAGAAGGGGGTGCAACTGGAAGCCTGGAGGTAGATGCAGGTGTGACCCGGTGCCCAGGGTGGGTGGAAACAACAGGCCCTGGCACAGATGCAGTGCAAGGCAGCATGGCTGGGCACTGGAGTCCCTCTCTGACACCCTCCAGGGTGGGGGTTTGGCGGCAGAACAGGAAGAACCCCGGTGTCCAGGCTCCCAGTCCCCCATGCTCTCTCCTCCCCTTCCCAGAGAGTCCAGGCATCCAGGCATCCCACAGCCCGGGTCCTAACTGCATAGATATCTGATACAGAAAATTTTCTTTATATTGGTACTGATCCGATATTGGACCAATGTATGGGTGTACCTCTAATTATTGCATATAGTTAAAACCATAGGGGTTTTTTTGTATCATGTGACAAGTAATTTTCTGCTGCTGCCCTCCCCAGAAATGCACAATATTAAAAAGGCAGGCAACAAGATTAACTAGTATATACTATTTAGTGATCCATCATCGTTTGTTTGGCTGCTAAACGTTTAGTTACATCTCCCTTCAGCACAGGGGTAGGCAACCCCTAGCATGCATACCGAAGTGTGGCACACAAAGCCATTCTGTCTGGCACGCAGACCTTGGAGAAAGGGGTGGCGCTATGCTGCCACAACAAGGATCCGGCCCCTTGCAACTCCCTACCGTCACATTAACATTTTACAAGTCAAGGTTGTAGGTGTTTTTGGCACCCTGCAAAAACACTGCTGACCCCTTCTTTAGAAGCTCAACAAAACCGTGACGTTGAAGCTGTGGCTGTTGGAGCGCTGGCAGACACATACATAGTGTCACGGTATCTCATCCCCAGTCTGAAAAAGAAAAAACCCACCTATCCTACCAGGCCGCAAACACATAGCAGGATGGGCAACTGCTTGGATCGAGGACCAATCCCAAATACACCATTACTTTAACAGGAACCTTGCAAATCAATTGCTTTTACAAGATTACCAGGGTGGGGAGTTGAGGGGCTGCCTGCAACTGGACTGGTTGTCTGCCTGGCCTCAGAGCTCATGTAGGGACACACATCACATGCTCAATTCATGGCGCCACGCAAACCAGCCACAAAAATGGTCCACATTTTATGTCTTACCTTTGTGGCTGGTTTGCTACTTCATAGCACCACAGATGTCTGGATGTGCGGCGCTGTTCCTATTTATGGTGTGATTAACATGTACATGAACATGTGTCAGCAGCCTTAATCCCTGGCCACTGAAACTGGTACCTCTGATGAATATTCAGAAATATGTATTACCTAGTTTGATTGTTTCAGGCAATATTTATCTTTTGGCTTCGTAAGTACTGATTTATGGACGACTTAACAGAGGACCAGCATGGATCACGTCTCAGCTCAAGTCACAATCCTTTCACCATCTACTTGTACAAAAGGAAACACTTGGACAGGACAGAGCGCACCAGCACGTGTTGTGGCCCCACCGTCCTTCCTGAGACGCTGTTTCGTGACACCCAAGTAACGCACAACCACTTCCCTGCAATAGCAGTCTCCTCAGCCAGGCACGTCCGGATTGTATTGCACTTGTCAGAGTACAACACATTTTAGCTGAAAGCATTCAGTGACGGCTCCTTTCGTGCAGAATAGACAGAACAAACCGCCCAGCGGGGTCCCAGAGACAGCAGGCCTTGTGCTCCTCGCAGCAGGCAAAACAAAACGAGGCAAGTGGCCCCCGCGGACCTGCTCGGGCACGCGTGTCTTTGCAACGTCGGAGAGGTCTCTTTGTGACTTATTGCCCCTTTTCGGTGTCACTGTGCTACAACAGCTCTGCACCCCCGTGCCCTGTCCGCTTCTACCCCGCGCGGGACGGACACCCCTCTCTCTCCCAGCCCTGCTCCGACCGCTCCCCCTGACCGCCCCCACCCCCACCCCCGCGCCCCGCGCGCCCACCGCCCACAGGACACCAAGGGGCTCAACAGCCTCTCCGCCCCGCCCCGCCCGCCCTCAGCCCGCCCACCTGCGCCGCGGCCAATGGGGAGCTTGGACGTCACAACAGCGGGAGGGGGGCGGGGGGAGGAGCAGGGGGTTCGCGCGTGCGCAGCGCAGAGCAGGCTGGGCGGTGGGAGCGCAGCAGAGTGGCGGGAGGCGGCAGTCACGTGCCCGCGCCCAGGCCTCGCCCCCCCCTCCCCTCCCCTCCCCTCCCCCGCCCCGCGCCGCTGCCGGTAGGGCCGGGACTGCGTCCGTCGCCCCGGAAACGCGGCAGGAGCGGCGGCGGGTGTGTCGCGGGCACGCGCGCGCGGCGGCAGCAGCAGCGGCGGAGGAGGAGGCGGACGCGGAGGCCCGCTTCGACACCCCCCGGCACCGCCCCGATGGAGGCCGGGTCTCTGCACAGCCGGAGGAGCGGGGGGGGAAGGAGCAGCCCGTTGTGGCCGGTCCGCACTCCAGAGCCGCCCCCCCCCGCGCAGACACGCGGCCCGGCTGCGCTAGAGTCCGGGACCCGGGACTGGCCTCGTGAGAGAGGGTTGTCCTCGGCTGCGAGGTGGGGTTGCCCACGGGTGTTGGTACAGGGGGGCGGGGTGTGGATATCCACATATACACTTGTACACGTATACATTTACGTGTGCACATCAGCATACATACATGGAAAGAGTGGGTGTGGCAGTGCACATACACTTCTGCCTGTTTGCGCACACCTGCATGCACGCACACAAACACGTGCACACTATGCACACTCACGGGATGCATATGCACCCCATACACTGCACTGTGTGTATACACCTACACATACATATGCGTGTGCATGCGTGTTCGTACACACACGTACACGCATGTGTATGGCTGCATGGGCTCACATACCAAGTGCGTGAGCGTGAGCCGAGCACCGGGTGGATTTGGGCACTCGATCCCCAGAGCGGTGGGTGCGGGGGACAGCGTTTGGTGGAGTCGCCCTTTGCAATGAGATCCCGTTTGGCCCAGGGAGGTGAATCCGGGCGACCCCTTTCCCTGGAAGCTCGTGGGCACGTGCAGGCGTCGCTGGCACTGCTCATTTCCCCTGGCCCGTGCTGCCTGCCCTGCTGGACGCGGCCCAGGTGTAAGAGTTAAGGTTGGTTCAACACTTGGGTTTCTGCAGTGACCTTAGCAATGGTGTTGGTTGTGGTACGCACCACGTAGACTCACTGAACCAGAGATGCGTCAGCTTTTGTAAGCATCTGGCAAAAATAAACTTTTCTTTCCAGCAGCGTCCCAAATAAAGAGACCTTATAAGATTGTCTGGCTGCATGGAATAAGTAAGTCTCAGCTGGGCTCCTGTGTGATATTAGCTCTATGAGGCATGTAAACACCTGCATGTGATTCACAAGACAAACCTCGAGGTTTCAGGTAGGAAGCCGTAGCATCAGAAGCCGTTCGTATCTGCTGTGGTCTAAGCTTTCTGCAAGAGGTAGGGGCGGGAGTCAGTCTACTATTTTTCATAATGAAAAAATGAGTGAAATTAATTTTTGAAATGCAGGTGCCACAAAATTCAGGCAAGTTACAGAAGGGCGCCTGGAGCTGAAAAAGGCGGAGAAACCACTGTACTAGGTACAGGAAGCCATGATGATAGCTTTCTCTACAGCATCTTCAATAGCAACTGGATATATTTTTCATGCCTGTTAATGGGGACTGATTTCAGAAATGCTCCAGTGAAGACATTAAGTAGGACTGAAATTGTCTCCTTGTTTTATTCACTGTAGGCCTACAGGCCTCAAGTTGCAGTTAGTTCGTTACTGAACAAACTGCCAGTTTTCAGGGACTCTCCAGCGCTTGACGCGCCTCACCTCCCTCTCCAGCGCTCGGCGCTGTCTTCCCCCGGGCACTGACGTTCCTGGTTATGCCTCTGGCTTTGCTTACACAAAAAGTTGAACCAGTTTAACTCTGGTTTACTCAATCTGGTCAATTTAAGTAGTGCACACCAATTCACAGGTGGTTTTCTTGGTGTAGCTTGTGTTGATAACTTTTTAAAACCAATTTTAATTAAATAGGCACAATATCTGGCTAGGTGAGGCCTGAAACATTATTTCCTACACCCTTTGCATAGTCATGCATGCGCATGGGAAAAGAAAGGAGAAAGTGCTTGATGCAGTTACGGAACCACTTTGATTCCATTTAAGTTACTACATATCCGCTCCCTGACACAGGAAGTTGCTTGGCTTACCTTTCTAGTAGGAGCTATTCATTTAACAATAGCAGTTATAATTACGCTTTAAAAATACTTACAGTAAAATCTGATTTCACATGCTCCTGCGTTTTGGGGGGAGGGGAAAAATCTTGACTAGAAACTCTCACTTCTTGAATGAAACTTTCCATGCTTCAAAGCTAAACAGAATTATTGAAAATTAGGGTTGGAAGGGACCTCAGGAGGTCACCTAGTCTAATGCCCTGCTTGAAGCAGGACTACCTCCAACTATATCACCCCACCAAGGCTTTTAAAATTTCCAAGTGAACATAAGTAATAGGATTAGATGCCAAAAACGAGTCCAGTAATGCAGTTATTTTAGTACTGTAGTGTATATGAATCATTCTGTTCCTGTTAGCTTGAACGTGTAGGAAGAATTATATGTATCAGTCTTCTTTTGTTAAATAGAAACCAAAAGACTTATCTAGGCAGAATTGTGGTGGGGAATATTTATTCTAGTTTTTGCTATAATTTTAAATCTTCCAATTTTGCATGTTGTATCACTGGGATTTTTACCTTTTAAATGGGTAAAGTAGTGTCATGAAATACTGTATGATGCACACCCAAAGAGAAGGTACAATGTATTTGAAGGTTGGGAAATTATATTAGAGCAAATAGAAGCAAAAGTGTCTAGCCAAACCAATAATTACCCTTCCATGAATACTAGATTCTGTTTCTCACCTGTCTAAACTCTTTCCTCTGGTGAGATAGTTTCATCTTTTTACATTAATCTTAGGATCTAGTATGGGATAGTTTTAAAATTGCTCTTCTTTGTAAAGTTAAGACTAACAGTCCGGATTTCCTCTATGCTGAAAAAAGCCCCTCTTTTTCCTGATTTACATACTTAGAAACATGTTTCTGTTTTAACAATGATTGATGGAGGTTGGGTTTTTTGCTTTTGTTTTGGCGAGTCTCTGCTTTTACACTGGTATGTGGTATCATAACTGATAGGTGATTTCCCTTGTGGAGTGGGGGGTGGGGTTCCAAAGAGGAAATCATCCACTACAAATGCTTTGGGCTTGATTCAGTACTCTGTAAAGTCAGTGAAAAGACTCCCATTCATCTCAGTGTCAATTGGATTGGATCCTTAAAATGGCTTTTCTTGGGGAAACAAGAAAGATTAAAAATAGATTTAAAAAATAAGTAAAAAACAAGACAGATTAAAAATAGAATGAAAAGTTTTGACTTTTAAGCTGCTAGTTCAGGTCTAGTAAAGGCTGGTAGGGAATAAAAGTCGTAACTGTTTGGGAACCTTTTGGCCTTTTTGAAGATAGGCTAGTATGATTTGTGGTGGAAAAGCATCAAACCCTACTTTCCAGCTTTTCTTGTGCTGTTTTCAAGGTTGCTTTGAAGACTGTTTGCTGGCTCTGTTAGTATCTTTGGAAATGGTGATTTGTATTGGACATGGAACTTTTGTAACTCTTGGAAAGGATTTCTAACTGTATTGTCTACAGAACTAACTGTGGGTATTTTTAGAGTCCAAAATGTGAACTAATTCACTAATTGAGAAATTAACTTTTTTTTCTTCTTTCAGCGCTACAACTTGTTGTGAAGCATTTACAGCTGCTCCACTTATGCATATTTTCAAACAGGCAGGATCTTTTGAAAACGATACCTAATGTTATATTATTAAAATGGCTATCCATACAAGGCTGAGTGTAAAAATGAAAATGCTGACAGGTATTTTTTAATCTTTTGAGATTTTAACTAACATTTCATTGATATTTATGTTTTATTAATTATCTCTGTAAGCAAATATAAATTGACGTATTATGCATCAAGGGTTGCTCAATTTCCATCCCCTGGGCCAAATGCAGCCCCATGGAGCCATCACATCTGGCTTGTGGGGCTCCCCCTGGGTCTGGGGAATTGGCAGCAAGCGAGCGGTGGCCATGAACACAGCCTCCCCCCCACTTTCCCCTGCCAAATCCCCAAGCCCCAATACCTGCACGGCTGGTCTGAGCCAAGCTATCTATGCCTCTTTCTCCCGTGGGCCTGGGCCACATTCCCCCACTTCAGGATCAGGGTTGGACCGTGTCCCCTTCCTTTCCTGCAGGGCCGGGTTGGGCCAGGCCACGCATTCTTTCCCTCCCTACAGGGTCACCTGGCTAGCCTTCTTTCCCTCTTGACAAGGATGGGTCAAGCTCCTTTCCCCATCAGGGCTGTGTTGAAGCCAGTTTGTCCCCCACCTGGCCAGATGGTGCCCACTCACGTGCCAGAGCAGGAACACCTGGATCCAGCCCATGAATGTACTGGCCACTGACAGTCTGGCCTGCCGTGTGAAAACGGGGCTGCACTGTACTATCGGTGGTCCATTAAACCAATTTTAAATAAACAAGTCATGGAATCACAGATTATGCGATCATAATTTTATCACTACTTTATATTTTCCTTTCAAAGGAAAAAATAGAAGTACTCTGTGACAGGCTCACAGCCACAGGGGCTGCCATGACACCCCTAGCGGCCTTGCTGCTCCTGCCTGGCTCCAGCTCTAATGTCACTCTCTCTTCATTGTTCACCAGCCGTGCCTCGCTCTTAATAGTACAGGTTGATTCAAGGAGGCTGCCAGCAGGCCTTAGAGTGAGCCCGAATCCAGTAAATTTCCACTGGGTCTGAGGCCCCATTGGCCTCTATCCAGACATCCAACCTTGGTAGGTTCCTCTCGGCCTGACTACAGGTGCCCTACAGGGACCTAGCCTTAAGGGCAAACGGTGTGGTTCCTTTTCCTCCCCTACTCCACGCCCTAAGCCTCAGAGATGTTCTCCCTTTGATTTTCCTTCTTATACACTCTGGCCCCTTGAGCTCTCAGACCCCTCCCCTGCCCAGCCCTGGACACAGGTGGCTCTGGGCCTCTTGGACCTCGTGATCTGGGTCTCAGCCTTTTTTCAGTTCTGGGACCCCTCCCTGGGTCCCACCCTCAGTGTGAGGGCTCCTGGGATACTGGCTGTCTAAGCAAGCCTTGAGTCTGCACCCCCAGGGTTCAAGGCTAAACATAAATCAATAAGAAACATCACCGCCGTCTGGCAGACACCTCAGTCTTTAGAGGTGTAACATAAAGACCACTTGCCTGTAAACCCAGTCTTCCTCAGTCCAAGAAACTTGCTTCTGTTTCCAGACTTGTAGAGTTGTTCAGCCAAAATCCAGTTCCCTTCAGGGACCCTGGAGCCAGGAGTTCTGCACTGTGCAGTAGCTGGGGAGAAACGAACAGCCTGGTGCAGACTCTGGGCTCATGTAGCTCCAGCCTGAGCCCTCTTCCAGCCAGGTGAGTCCCTCATTAGCTCCCCCCTGCCCCCTAAAAGCAGCCTCTCAGGCTGCTTGCTCTCCTAAAGGATCAGGCACATCCCAGTGCCCTGCTACATATTCTGTATGCTAGATAACCATGATAGTTGATTACTGTGTTAATTATTTGTATGTCCTTCGATGAAGAGAGGTGACAATCCTGACTAAAGTTCTGTTGTAGCAGATGCTGTACAAATGCAAATAAAGACTTAGGGTGCGTGTAGATGAAATGAAAATTCCCGTTTATGTCGACGCGACTGCATTTGTCACTATGGCCTGTTTGTTAGTTCTTATCCTGAAAAGATACAGTCTGAAAAAGCTCCATTTGTATTCGAAGGCCAAGTCTGTGTGTGCATAGTTTTCGACAAATGAGCTGTTAAACTCAGTAAGACTATTAGCGCATGAGGCTAAATGTATGCATAATCATTTGCAGAAGTGGGGTGTGAAACTGTAGTTTTACAAATATACAGCAAAGCTAAGGCAGGTCTTACCTTTAAAGCGGCTAATCAGTCTAGTATTGTGACTTCATTTGCTTAGCTAGAGTAAACCAAACAAAGGTAATGAGACTTAATAGATACAGCATGGGATATTAGAGTTTTTACAGGTTAGTTTTATTTTGGTACTGTTTGTAGGCCACATTAGCCCACTGATTGCACTGGTTGTTGTGCAAACACACATGAGCTTCATGCTGATAAATTACAATTTTAAGCCTTGGGACCGTTCTCTTTCTCTCTTGGTTGGAGGATTTGGACCAAAAAGGAAAAACACAGGGAGGGGTGGACTTTGGGGAAGTGATTGAAGAGGACAAAATCTGAAAAACGATTCTGTAAGAATATCTTCTTTCACCACGTGTCATGATGGCAAGAGGTCAGTTTGGCTTTTAAATTCAGGAGCAGTGTGTAGGTCTGGGATGAAAAAAAACACCCCATTTCTTCCACCTGTTCCCTTATATACTAAGCAAATTTGATTTAGAGAAAGAAGGGTTTTCTTTTTACTAAAACTGCACTTAACCTTGACCTGGCAATCGCATAGCATCATAGCTCTTATTTGGATATTTGATTACTGTAACTTAAAAAAAAATTAAACATCTAGGAATTAAGAACTGTAAAGTAATAGGTAGTGTGTTATTTTATCATCTCAGGTTCAAGCAGGACAGTTTCAGGAAAGTATGACTTGAGAGAGGCAGCCAGCCAGACAATCCAAATGCTTCAGTTGGCAGGATGAAGTGATATGCTAATGTAAGAGAAAAGGTGGGTGTACAATGGCAAGGAAATAAATACCCGTTAAAGAGATGGGAGGTCTAGGACAGTGGTTCTCAACTTTTTTTGTACCAGGACCTGTTTATGAAGATCAGTGACCAGTCCTGACCTGCCTTCCCCCAGCCCTGCTAAAGGGAGCCCCCAGCTGCCCCTGTGCCGTTCGGGCCGAAGTCCCGCAGTTCGTGCGGATTTCAGCGGAGAGAGTCCAGCCCCAGCATAGGCTGGAGGGAGGAGGGGAGGCCTGTGGCGGCCCCCCCTGCCCTGGTCTGGGGCTGCCATGCCTCACCAGGCAGCCTGGTCACGGTCCCTCCAGCCCGTCCCCCAGCAGCATCTCCCAGTTGCTCTGCCCATACAAGTATGAGCACCAGCCCAAGTGCCACCAGCCCAGCTATGCAGCTCCCCCCCGATGCCTCCTTCTCTTCGTCCCCCCTGCCCTGATGCAGCCTTGGCGCCCGGCTATCTTCCCCCATATCTGGCAGGTACCCATCCCCCCTGCCCACACACACACAGTCCCCAAGTCCCGGACCTCCAACCCCCACTGATCATACACTTACCTGCATCCAGCTATTGGTGCTACTCCCAGGACCCTGCCTGGGTGCATGCAGGCCATGGGGATGTGTGTGCAGAGACACACGTGTGCCTGCTGCCTCCAGTCACCCAAAGCAGTGACTTGCAGGCAGGCTGGAATGAAGGTTATGTGTCTGGGGAATGACAAGCTAGATGTGTGTGGAATTAAGGGCTAGCTCTGAAGAAGATGACATCGGGAGAGATTGGGGGTGGAGGGGGAGAGGTGGATTCTTTGCCAGTGAGCTTCCCTGGGAGTCCGGCAGCGTGGGATAGCTAGAATCTTCCTGCGAGCCCAGCTGTAAGCGTTCGGATTCAATGCTTGCAAGCATAATAAATATTGTTATAGCGTTTTGCTGATAGTGTTAGAGCACGGGTGCTCAACCTCTGGTCCTTGGGCCACTTGCAGCCTGTGGAGCTATGATATCTGCCCCATTGGGCTCCCCACAGTTGAGATATTTGGCGGTTTCTCACCTGTGTAAACTCTTTCCTTCGGTGAGGCACCCCCCTCCCCCCCCATTGCCGACGGACTGTCTTCTTGTCATGCCCGTACCTTTCCTCCCTCCATGGGCTTTGTTTGGGGCTGGCCAAAAATCCCTTTTCATGCTGGATCAGGACTGGGCTGGGCCCTACCCCGCTCTGGACAGCTGGGTGAGACCCTGTCGTGAGCTCCTTGGGCCCCAGATTGGAACCACTGATTGCATACTGCTTGCATGTGGATTGGGCACTGTCCATCCGTCTCACCAGACAAACAGGTTGAGCGCTCTTTGTTAAGAGTGGTGTTTTAGCTGTGATGATCCAGGAAGTATGCAAAAGGCAAGGATTTTTTGGGTGTGATGACTTTTATTGGACCAACTGCATGGTTGGAATTAAATTACTCTTCAATGTCTTCATCAGCGACTTGGACGAGGGAGTGAAGCGTACTCTGTTCAAGTTTGTGGATGACACAAAACTGTGGGGAGAAGTGGACACGCTGGAGGGCAGGGAACAACTATAAGCAGACCTGGACAGGTTGGACAAATGGGCAGAAAACAACAGAATGCAGTTCAACAAGGAGAAATGCAAAGGGCTGCACCTAGGGAGGAAAAATGTCCAGCATACCTACTGCCTAGGGAATGACCTGCTGGGTGGCACAGAAGCGGAAAGGGATCTCGGAGTCCTAGTAGACTCCAAGATGAACATGAGCTGGCAGTGTGACGAAGCCATCAGAAAAGCTAATGGCACTTTATCGTGCGTTAGCAGATGCATGATGAACAAATCCAAGGAGGTGATACTTCCCCTCTGTTGGGCGCTGGTCAGACCGCAGTTGGAGTACTGCGTGCAATTTTGGGCGCCACACTTCAAGAAGGATGCGGATAACCTGGAGAGGGTCCAGAGAAGGGCCACTCTTATGGTTAAGGGCTTGCAGGCCAAGCCCTACGAGGAGAGACTAGAGAACCTGGACCTTTTTAGCCTCCGCAAGAGAAGGTTGAGAGGCGACCTTGTGGCTGCCTATAAGTTCATCACGGGGGCACAGAAGGGAATTGGTGAGGTTTTATTCACCAAGGCGTCCCCGGGGGTTACAAGAAATAATGGCCACAAGCTAGCAGAGAGCAGATTCAGACTGGACATTAGGAAGAACTTCTTCACAGTTTGAGTGGCCAAGGTCTGGAACGGGCTCCCAAGGGAGGTGGTGCTCTCCCCTACCCTGGGGGTTTTCAAGAGGAGGTTGGATAGGCATCTAGCTGGGGTCATCTAAACCTTGCACTCTTTCCTGCCTATGCAGGGGGTAGGACTCGATGATCTATTGACGTCCCTTCTGACCCTGGCATCTATGAATCTATAAGTTAGATAAGCTTTCAAACACAAGATTCATAATAGATTCACAGATGCTAGGGTTGGAAGGGACCGCAACAGACCATTGAGTCCGACCCGCTGCCTAGGCAGGAAAGAGCGCTGGGGTCAGATGACCCCAGCCAGATGCCTATCCAGCCTTCTCTTAAAGACTCCTAAGGTAGGGGAGAGCACCACCTCCCCTGGAAGCCCATTCCAAATTTTGGCCACCCTTACCATGAAGAAATTTGTCCTGATATCTAGCCTAAATCTGCTCTTTGTCAGTTTGTGACCATTGTTCCTTGTTACCCCAAGAGGCGTCCTGGTGAACAGAGCATCTCTGGTTCCTTGTTGCACCCCCCTAATGAATTTGTATTTGGCCACAAGATCACCTCTCAGCCTTCTCTTGTGGAGGCTGAAGAGGTCCAGGTCCCTTAGTCTCCTCATAGGGCTTAGCCTTTAAACCCTGAACCATACAAGTGGCTCTCCTCTGGACCCTCTTGAAGCTGTCCACATCTTTCTTAAAGTATGGTGCCCAAAACTGGACGCCGTACACCAACTGCAGTCTGACCAGTACCGCATAGAGGGGAAGTGTCACCTCCTTGGTGCTAGTTGTCATGCATCTGCTGATAGTGCAGTTAGCTTTGCTGATGATTTCGTCACGCTGACGACTCGTGCTTATCTTGGAGTCCACTAGGACTCCGAGATCCCTTCCCGCTTCTGTGCTGCTGAGAGGGTCATTTCCTAGCCAGTAGGTGCGCTGGATATCTTTACGTCCTAGGTGCAGTACTCTTCATTTGTCCTTGTTGTACTGTGTCCTGTTGTGTTCAGCCTGCTTTTCCAACCTGTCCAGGTCTGCCTGCAGTCATTCACTACCCTCCAGAGTGCTTACTTCACCCCACAATTTAGTATCATCTGCAAACTTGCACAGAGGACACTTCACGCCCACATCCAAGTCACTGATGAAGACACTGAAGAGTACAGGTCTGAGGACTGAGCCCAGTGGGACCCCACTACCCAGATGCTTCCAGGTTGATACTGACCCGTCTACTACCACTCTCTGGGTGCGACCCGCAAGCCAATTTGCCACCCACCGGACCGTGTAAACATCTAAGTCACAGCCTCTTAATTTATTTAAGAGAATGGGATGAGATACTGTATCGGAGGTCTTCCTAAAATCCAAAAAAACAACATCCACCTCTACTTCTGCATCAGCATTTTGTGACCTGGTTATAAAATGAAACCAGATTAGTCAGGCATGATCCACCTGCTACGGATCAATGCTGGTTGCCCTGCTGCATTATTTTTCCCACTGGACTCCCACAAATATGATCCTTAATAATCTTTTCAAAGACTTTTCCAAGGATGGAGGTGAGGCTGACTGGCCTATAATGAATGACTTGTATCCTCTTTCCTCCCCTTCTTGAAAATGGGGACCACATTGGCCCTTTTCCAGTCCTCTGGGACCTGACCCGAGTGCCACGAGTGCTCAAACAGCCGTGCCAGTGGTTCTGCTATGACACCGGCAAATGCCTTTAGTACTCGCGGATGCAGCGCATCTGGGCCTGCTAACTTAAACACATCCAGTCCATCCAAGTGACTCTGCACCACGTCAGCGTTGACAGTTGGTAGGCTGGTATCCCTCTGATCCCGTCTAAGAACCTGTTAGGAGACTGATCTTGACCCTTGTTCAAGGACACTGAGGCAAAAAACTCATTGAATAGCTCAGCCTTGTCCCCCCTGTCTGTCACTAGTTGCTCCTGTTTCTTCAGTAGGGGTCCTGTGCTGCCCTGCGCCTTCCTTTTACTCCCTACATACCTAACAATAGACTTTTTGTTGTCTTTGTGTTGCCAGCCTCAGCTCTGTAGTTGCTTTGGCCTTTCTAACTGCCGCCCCGCAAGTGCGGGCCAAGTAGATACACTCCTCCTTGGTAGCTTCCTCCTGCTTTCACCTCCTATATGCCTTTTTTTTTTTTTTGCCCTTAGGCTCTTCTGGATGTCTGTGTTTAGCCAAGGAGGTTTTTTGGCCCCTTTCTCCCCTTTCCCTCGCACTGGGATCATCTCCCTCTGTGCCTGAAGGATCACTTCCTTTAGGAACGACCGCCCTTCCTGGACTCCCATCTCGCCAATACTCCTATCCTGCGGTGCATCGCTGATTAAACTGAGCACGCTGAGGTTAGCCTTCCTAAAGTCAAGCACCTCCACCCTATTATTATCTTACCCACTCTACGCCGTATGATGAATTTGATTGAGTGAGTGGTGGTCACTGTCCCCAAGGTGACCACGAATCCGTAGTTCCCCTACCAGGTCATCCCCCATAGCCAACACCAACTCCAGTGGGACCATATACTTCCTGCGTTAGGTGAACGGTTGGATTTGGCTGACTGCTCTTCCCAGCAGATGTCAGGGTAGTTTAGGTCCCCCATGACAACCATGTCCCTAGACTGTACGGCCTCTGAGAGCTGCCGCAAGCATTCCCAGTCTAGCTCTCCTCCTTGATGTGGTGGTCTGTAGCAGACCCCCCTCACCAGGTCCCTTTCCCCTTGACCTCCATGTGTCCTAACCCACAATGCTTTAACTTTCTCTTAAGACTCCCTTCTGTGCACTCACCTGAACACTGTCTGAAGCCAGTGATGCTGATGCGCAGAGTTCAGACTCCTCCTGCTCTCCCCTCAACTAAATAGGGATGGGAGAAAACCCCTTCCCACTTCCCTACAGCTGGCCCAGCTCACCTTACTGCTGCTGCTGGTTCCTTACCACTGCACAGGTGCGAAGGGCACACACATGCTTGCTTCAGCATCCCAACTAAAAGTCAAATGCTCTCGGTGAGGCTTGAACTCACAACCTTGGCATCACTTCCCCAGGACTGTTTTACAAGTATCACATGCTAACCCAGTGCACCACCAGAGCTGAGCTGAAAGGCTCTTTGTCACTATTTTAGAGCATTGGTTTAAAGTAATTGTATCTCTGCTATTGGCTTTTGGATTTAATAAAGACATTTGAACTGAATTACTGACACGCTCAATCAAATTCTAACACAACATACAGGGCGCATCTACATGTGTCACTATGGCAACTTTACTGTGCTGTATGTGTGGCACGTGATTATTTTTAGCCGCTACTTCACCGTAGTGGCGCGCTATACCAGAGGAGCGTGTTGCAATGGGGACGTAGCTGCTGTTTGCGTGTAGATGCCCATGGATGCTACATTGCCAGTTTTGTTTCTTATACTGCTGTTTTTCCAAATGTTTCTAATAAATCATAGAAAACTAGGGTTGAAAGGGGTTCCAGTAACTCATCTAGTCCAACCCCTTGCTAAAAGCAGGACCATCCTTAATTTGATCATGCCAGAGACTTGTCGAGCCGGGCCTTAAAATCCTCCAAGAGTCCACCACCCTCTAGATAAGCTGTCCCAGTACTTCACCAATCTTAGTCAGAAAGTTTTTCCTAATGTCCAACTTGTTCACATCTCTTCTGTAGTAGGGGACACAAAACTGAACACAGTACTCCACATGTAACCTCACCAGTGCAGAAAAGTGGGGAATAATGACTTCCCTCAGTGCTGACAACACTCCTACTAATGCAGCCCAGTATGCGGTTAGCCTTCTTGGCAACAAGCACACACTGTTCAGCTTATTGTCCACCGTAACCCCCAGGTCCTTTTCTGTGGAGCTGCTGCTTAGCCAGTTGGTCCCAAGCCTGTAGTGGTGCATGAGACAGTTCTGTCTTAAGTTCAGGACTTTGCACTTCTTCCTCTTCTGGAGCTTTGCCTTCTTCCCCTGCATGGCTGGTTTGGTGCCTGGCCATTCTTCCTTCCATGGGATTGCCATGGGGATGGGCACACCCCCAACCTGCCGCTGTAGTGGGGCCTTGTCAAGCCCCTTGGGCTCGGGTTGAGGCTGACAACGCCCCCTTTCTGCGCTGTCTTGGGGCTGGCGTGCCCCCTGCCTCCCTCTGCACAGATGGATGGGGCCCTGGCATGCCTTCGTTTAGAGTGATGTTTGAGCACCCCTTGGTTTGAGCACCCGTTTGTTTAGAGTTATGTTCTACGTGTGATGATTCAGGAAGTATGCAAGAGGCAAGGATTTTTGGGTGTGATCACTTTTATTGGACCAACTGAATGGTTGGAATTAAGTTAGACAAGCTTTCAAACGCAAAACATTCTTTGTCAGTGTTTTAGAGCATTTGCTTAAGGCAGGTGTTGTCAGCCTGGGGTATGCCTACCCCTGGAGGTAATTTGAAAGGTCCCAGGGAATGTACAGGGGCGGGCGCAGATGTAGCACACCTGCTGCCTCACAGGAGCAGGGCCAGGGCGGAGGGAGAGCAGGGCCCACAGAAGCTGCACTGCCGCTGCTCTGCCACTCACCGTGCCCCTGCTCTGTGTCTGGCCCTCGCCACCCCCCGCCACATCTGACCGCTCGCCATCCCCACCTGCTCCGCATCCGGCTGCTCCCACCCCCCTGGGGGTACACTTTTTAAAAAGGGGGCTGCCGGGGGTACACTTACTAAAAAAAAGGTTGAAAACTACTGGCTTAAAGTCACTATGTATCTGCTATTAGCTTTTGGATTTAATAAAGACATTTTAGCTGAGTTCCTGACATACTCAATCAAACTCTACCACAACATGCAGTGTTGTTCTGGCTTTTGAAGACTTTGCGCAGAAACCTGTGCTTTTTTATTAATTGCTGATCATTTTACAGCTTTTAGAGAAAAAGGAAATTAGTTAAGCTCTTTCTGAGTAGTAAGATACTCTTAAGTTTATTAAAAGCTTAATGAAATTTGGGACAATAACAAAATAATACCTTTAAAATATTTTTTAAAAGTTATGAATTTATATTAGGGGCGCACCGATAGAGATTTTTGGGGCCGATATCGATAGCTGATATTTAAGGAGGCATATTGGCTGATACCGATCTGGTTTCCAATACAGCTACCTCCAGCTGGTTAAGTCCGGTCTGGTGGAAGGGGAAGGGGAAGGGGAAGGAGAAGGGGAAGGAGAAGGGGCGTGGCGGGGGTGCAGATCAACGCCGCCTGTGGTGAGGGAGGAGGCAGAGGGAGGTGCTGCCCAAGCAGGGTGGAGGGGACGGAGCCACAGCTTGTGATGGGGGGCCAGCTGTCACCGCTGCTTGCAACCCGGGAGGGCACCGGGGGGGACATGTGCCCCCCTGGATCTGTGTGGGATGGGGCAGGCTGCAGCCAGGACCGCGTGGGGCTCTTCTTGGCAGGGGCTAGGCTTGGAGTGGGTGCTGGCAGCGCTGGGAGGATGCTGCATCCAGCCCAAATTTTGCCAGGGCTCCGCTTCCAGCACCACCACCGCCAGCCCTCGGTGCAGCCCTGGCTCAACGCCCCACCTCCACCCACGCACCGGGAAAACCGGGGCCTGCGTTGGGCTGCTGGCAGCGGTGGCACTGGGAGCACAGCGGTGGTGAAATTTGGGGAGGATGCTGCATCCACCCAATGCCGCCGGCGCCCTCTCCGAGCCCAGCCTCCACCGAGAAGAGCTCCACGCAGCCCCGGCTGCAGCCCACCCTGCCGTGCACAGATCCAAGGGGCACCCCCCTGCCCGTGCCCTCCCAGAGTGCAGGTAGCAGTGGGAGCCACCTCCCCCCACCACAAGCGCAGCTCCCCCTCTCCACCCCGCCTGGACAGCACCTGCCCCCGCCCCCTCCATCACCAGCAAGAGCCTTGATCTGCCCCCCGCATGCCGCTTCCCTCCCCTTCCACCACACCGGACTTGCCAGCTGAAGGCAGCTCTCCACGCTGCCAGCTGTGCTTCTTGCTTCCTGAGTGCTGTGCTGTGACTGCACACAGCACAGGCATTTATCAGCCAATTAATCAGCCCCATCGGGCCAATATCCGATACAGCCAGTTTTCTTTGTACTGGTACCGATCCGATATCAGACCAAGGTATCAGTGCACCTCTAGTTTATATGATCGCTCACAGTGCTGCTAAGTGGTGCAAATCACAAGCTGTCTTATTGTACCTCTAGGCTTTCATATATGACTGCAAAGTTGCTAACTTTTCTTATATACAAAAAACTAGAACTCTGGGTTCCAAAATGATACCTTTTATTAGACCAACTGGAAAATGGCAAGAAAACTGTCCTTTTCTGCAGGCTTTCGGGATCAAAGTCCCTTCATTAGGCTCTGGGAAAAGTGTAGATGGTACAAGATGGTAAAAAGTCCCCATAGGTAGGACAGAAACTTCATTTTTGCACCGAGGGAGCTGAAGATGGAAGGCCGTCCCTCTGGGTCCTTGAGAATGTCTTTGTGAGCTGTGCTGAGTAGCTTTTGATGTGTAGGAACTTTTCTTATAACCTTTCAAGTAAAAATGCGAATTAAACAGACACTTGGCCTGCATATTAACATCCTGTTTGTCAAAGTTGTAGTTCTTGTGCTGCTCTTTCTCCAAATTTTCCTCATAAAGATTTTTCATAATCAGCTATTAATTAGTACTTTTGCTTTCAAGTTACAGTTCAAAAAAATCAGAATGTATTAGCTGAGAGACTGCTCATTTTCAAATAAGAACAAAAAATAATCTTGTATTTTAACTTTTTCCCCCTCCAGATATGTCAGTTGACCAGTTTAATAGTGGATGGGATTCAGTTGTCCTTTTGGTGATACCAAGCGTACATTAGGTTTGAGTGTAACCTCCTAAATACGTGTTGTGCTGTGCTCTTAATGAATAGCTTCACCAAGGTTTTGGTGTTAACATGCAAGACTATTTTATCAACCTTTGTTAATTATAGAGTTCTGAAATTGTGCTCTGTCATGATTGATATTTTCAAAACTGTACATTTATTATTGATGATGTACTAGCAGTAAGATGCACCGATAAAGAGGGTGCATCGTCCGAGGGTGGCAGGGAGGGAAGGGGTGGCTCCCACTCCTGCACGCTACCTGGCACTATAGGGAGCAATTAAGGAAGAGAGAGAATTAAAAAGAAATAAAATAAAACAACTTCTGCTCATCAGTTCTCATCCCAAAGGATGTCAAGGTTTCTGTTACTCCTTTTAGATAATATGGAGGAGATGAGTTTGGAGATTTTGGTGCCAGGAGATCAAGTGCTAGAATAAAGCGGTATATTAAAGACCATTAAATCATTAGTAGCACGTAGCATTCATTCAGGAGCTGTAAAGAATGAAATGACTGAGATTGTCTGGCATTTAAAAGCTTGTCTAACTTGATCTTAACTACACAGTGGATCCAGTAAAAAATATCACCCTAAGAAACTCTTGCCTCTCTCCTAAGAAAAATACAGTCTCATTAAAATCACCTATTATAACAGAGGGTTGTAAACTATACCTTACTTTTAAAACAGGGCTGAATGATGGTCCTGGCAATTATAAACCCATAATCCATAGACGAGCGCTATCTTCAACTGTTTGAAGAAGTAAACAGATAAAAAAAGGGGGACAAGCCAGCGCAGCTTTTGTAACGGGAAACAATTTGTCTCTAGTCTTTTCGATCATTTGAACAAAACTGGTGGATGAAACTGCAGTGGAAGAGTTCACAGAATCAGAGAAAATGAGGGTTGGAAGGGACCTCGGGAGGTCGTCTAGTCCGAGCCCCTCATGAGGTGCAACTCCAGGTGTGCTTTGGCCCTCCTGATTTCGTCCCTGCATGCCAAGCAGTACTGTTATGCTCCTTCCTAGTCATTGGTCCAACTTTCTACTTCTTGCACGCTGCCTTTTTGTGTTTTAGCGTGCTGAGAGTTCCCTGCTAAGCCGACCTGGTCGTCTGCCGTTCTTGCTAGTCTTTCTGCGCATTGAGATGGTTTATTCCTGTGCCCTCTGTCAGGTTTCTTTAAAATACAGCCAGCTCTCCTGGACTCCTTTTACTTTCCGATTGGCCTCCCAGGGGAGCCCGCCCATCAGGAGTTCCTGAGTGAAGGGAAGTCTGCTTTTCTGAAGGGCGGGGTTCGTACCCTGCTGCCTGTCTGCCTCCTGATCCTGAACTCAGTCATCTCGTGGTTGGTGCTGCCCGCGGTGCCATTCACTGATTGAGTCCCCACCAATTCTTCTCAGTTTGTCAGCAGGAGGTCAGGAAGAGCATGGCCCCTACTTGGCCTCTGCACCGCTTGCACCAGGAGGTTGTCCCCGGCACTCTCCAGCACTTTCCTGGTGTGCCTGTGCGCTGCTGTATTGCCTTCCCAGCAGATGTCGGGGATTGAAATCCCCCATGAGAACCGTGGCCTGCGATTGGTAAATCCGCTCGCTGTTTGAAGAAAGCCTCATCCACCACTTCCTGCTGGTCTGGCGGTCTGTAGCAGACACCCACCATGACATCACTCGTGTTGCTCTTCCCTCTGACCCGAACCCAGAGACTTCCTACAGACCTAGCTCCAGTTTCAGACCGGAGCTTTGAGCCGTTGTACAGATACTTGTGCATGTGCAATTCCTCCGTCTCTCCTCCGCTGCCTGTCCTTCCTGAACAGTTTATATCCATCCATTGCAGTGCTCCAGTCGTGCGAGCCGTCCCACCAACTCTGTTATTCCAGTCTTGTCATGGTTCTGTGACTGCAAGGACTTCCAAGTCGTATTGCTTATTTCCCAAGCTTCATGCATGTGTGTACAGACACCTGAGGACCTAGCTGATTGCTCTGCTTTCTCAGGAAGAATGAGAGGCTTTCCTTTTGCCTCCTTTTTCTTGCACTTCCTCCAGGTCACCTGCTTCCCCACTTACCTCAGGGCTTTGGTCTCCATCCTCCAGCGCACAGAGTTTAAATGTTAAAGCCTTCCTCGCTAGGTTAGCGAGCCCGTCTGCAAATATGTCGTTCCCTCTCTTCGTCCTGTGTCTCCCTAGCAATCCTTCTTGGAACAACTTCCCTTGGTTGAAGAAGCCAAAGCCCTGCTGGTGTCACTATCTGTGTCGCCATGCATTGATCTGCAAGATGCGTCTGCTTCCGATCAGGCCCTTCCCTTTGACCAGTGGTATTGAGGAGAACACCACCCGAGTCCCCTTCCTCTTCACCCTGGCACCCAGAGCCCTGGAGTCACTTTTGATCTGCTCAAGGTCGCCCCTGGCAGTATCACGGGTGCCTACATGGATGAGCGGCATGGAGATAGCCAGAGGGCTGGATGAGTGTGGGTAACTCCTCCGTGACCACTCAGGTCCAGGCTCCAGGGAAGCAGCAGAGCTCCTGAGACAACAGGTCAGGCTGGCAGACGGATGCCTCCTTCCCCTGGAGGAGGGAGTCTCCAACCACCCCCACCCTTCACTTCCTCTTGGTGGCAGTGGTCTCGACCCTCCCTCTCTTGGAAAGGCTTGGCCTGGCCTCTGCCACCGATGGAACATGCTCCTCCTCTGCTGCTGGGGCTTCGTGTCTCTTCTCCAGGCAAACCGCTGCAGGTGGGCGTGAATATTTCTCCTTGCTGCAAGAGGTCACAAGCTTTCAGCTTCTGCCTTCCTTGGCGTTCAAGTCCTCTTCCTTCTCCAGTGCCGCCCTTGGCAGTCTTGTCACCACAGTAGAAGTATCCTCAAGCATCAAATTGATGAAGTTGTCATGGTGGAGGATGCTTTGGAGCCTCGCCACCTCCTCCTGTAGCTCTCTCGCCTGCTTCCCGAGGGGCACCACCTGAACGCGCGGCTCACATCACAGGCTCCCCCATCTCGCTGTCACCGAAAGGAACCTGCCAGCGGCAAACCCCGTGGGGTAGATGGTGAGCGCTCCTGCCTGGGTGGACACCTCACAGGTAGGAGCCCAGAGAGAGCTGGCAGTGGCAGTGGCTCGGGGATTTTGATGTCTTCCAGCCGTGTCGCTGGGTTTCTTAATCCGCTACCTCTCTCTGCTCGCCCCTCTTTCCAACCAGACCTTTCCTAGCAACCTGCCTTGTAAACTGGCCTCTGTGCTGCTCCTTGGTCCCAAAAGCTTCCCTTTCCCCTGCTAACCCGCTTCCTCTCTCCAAGTTTACGGTGAAGGAAGGTGAGGGAGAGTTTCCAGATAAATTACCTAGCAAACGCCGCCTCCAGCTTCCCTCTCGCTCTGGACTCCAGTTAAGCAAGGAGCACAAGAACTGGTCTAATTGCTGTGTTTTAGCGACTTACACTAAATAGATTAGGTACTCTCAATTAAAGAAAGGTCTTACATTAAAGGCTCCCCTTTAAAGAACGGGGGGCAAACTGACCTGTGAACTAACTTTAAAAAAACATATTATTTCTATATATAAATAGATACATATCTATATAACTGTACCTCTAACACAGTGGTTCCCAAACTGTAGGTCACGACCCCAAATGGGCTTGAAACATCAGCGGGATGGGGTGGCAGGGGTGGGGGGCTATGGGTGGGGAGTGAGGGGGTCATGCTGAGGAATGGGGCCATAAATGGATCGCGCTGAGGAAAAGTTTGGGAAGCACTGCTCTGACAGCCTGCCTTGTGACTGCTATGGTTCGCTTGACAGTCCAAACCACACTTTTACAGTTACACCGCTCTTAGTCTTGTTACAAAGACTGTACTGTGCAGTGTGCACACCCGGCACCGTCACATTGAAACCTGCAAACTGACTTATGAACTGTTTGCAGACTGCCCCGTTCGCTGCCCCTGGTCACGCAGAGTATCCTTTTCTCCCCTCCTGGGCCTTGTTAAGACTTGTCAGACAGAGGTAGCAGTCCCCCAGCTTGCAGCACTCCCAGCTCCTTAGAGCACGTGCCCAGACGTACAGGCAGCCCCAGCTCATGTTGCTTCCAGGAGTTAGGGTCAGGTGCCTGGCTCTTCTTCCCTTGTCTCCTTTGCCCTGTTTGCTGCCCCTGTTCACCTTGTTTCTCTCTACTGAGCCTTTCAATGTACCTCAGTCTAACGTTTATATTTAAATTCTCTTTTATTTAGAGCCCTTGCTTTCTGTAAGTGCCTTCGTTGCATCCCAAGAAGGAAAGCTGCTGCGTCATTGAACCAGGTAGTCTCCAGTGTGCCACCCTGCCCAGATTTCTTCCAAGGAAGGAATAGTGGATGTGATCTCTGCAAAAAGAAAGCTTGTCTGGTAAAGAGCACTTTTCCTCTTTCAGTAGCTTTTGACATTAAAGCAAAGAACTCTCAATACCATATTTTATGTACTTTTGAAAAATGGGCTGTTTACTTCGTTCCGTCTGTGCGGGATATGCAGATTGAGGACTGTACTGTGTTATACACAGACATCTGCGACCCTGGGTAGAGTATGTAATGACACAAATGTTACAGTCTACGTGCTTGCACAGAGCATCGCATAGAAACTAGAAGAGTTTGTGCCAGAGCCAGGGGCACAGGAGTGGCTTTTTAAGAACTGTCCTTATGTCTGTTTCTTTTAGTCTGTAGAGGTTAAAACTTTCTGAAATATTATGCAAAGCTGAGGTATTGCACCCCTGCTAATACAGTATGTAAATATTCTCATTAAATTTGGGGGGCATATTTCACCATTTTGACATATAGCAGTGCTATAGTAGGGGCATCACAAGGAGCAATGTATATCTGCAGCAATGATGAGGCAGTTATATTTCAGACATAACATCATTCTTTGTAAAAATAGTCCTCACTCTCTCTAGGCTGAAACATCACGGCCACCTGTGAAGTTTGTTATGCTACAGTCAAAACTGCAGTTGAAAGGCATTTCTTCTTTCCTTTTATTTTTGTTAACTTACGGAGGAGGAAATAATTTCAGTTCACTTTAGGAATCGGTCTTTCTTTTGCACCTGTTTTTCCTAAGTTAGTCCTTGGAACAATACCGGCTCAATTATAGTGAAGAAATATCATGCATTTTGAGCTTGTGGAATCCACAGACCGTGCAATTCTCTGTATTTCCTCCCCCTTCCTTGCATCCCACTTTTTGACAGTGTCCTTCTGCTGGAGCTATGCTGGAAAACCTTGCAAGCTTGCGTGTGCGTGTGCATGTGTGTGCGTGTGCACACATGCTGCCTGCAAAATCCTACACTTTGTTTAGTCTGCAGAACCTCTTCTGTTAGCTAATGCTCCAGGCTCCTCAAAGGTGCAGTGAGAGAGGAGCACTAGTAAGTACCTAAGGCAGAAAGCAAACAAGGGCTTTATCACTGGTCTTTAACTCCTATCAAAAGGGGAGTGAGGGAGAAGTCATTTAAACATGAGGCTTGAATGAAAATTAGCATGGATTAGTCACAGTTGTCCCAGGAGTCCTGTTATCTCAGGTCACAGGTACTTATGGTAGGGAGTGGGGAACTTTACCTCTAGGATCCCCAAATGAAAGACTCTTGAGGGAGCCAAGAGGGGGAGGAAGAGTCCTGGGTCTGTTTTTAGCCAAAGGGAATTCCCCTTGAGGCATGGCAGGAGTAGTGTGTGTCTCCCTGTCTTTTCCCAGTGGATGAGCTCCTGGGCAGTTCATGCATGGAGGAAGGATGACTCTCTAGCCTGTTCCCCGCAGGTAAACTGCAACAAATTGAAATGATTTGGAGAAACAAGTGGGTTACGTCTGAGCAGCTTCCTTGCTTGGTAGTCAGTTGGCCGAAGAGTGGTTGATGCTGATGTTACTTAATACTAGATTTACCGTTCTGTGGCCCCTGGCAGAGAGATCGGGGCATTCATCCTCCACTTTGCACAGGCTGGAGGGAACAACCTGGCTCCCATCTTAGTTTTGAAGAACTTCATTGCTGAAAAATCAAATGTGCACATGTTCCCTAAGGAACGTATCCATTCAAAGGCATGAAATATAAACGTATATTGTTACGTGCAAACGCTTTGCACAAGTACATTTGCTGGATGCTTTTGGTATGTTCTTCAAGCAAGTAGTGTCGTTAGCTGTTAAATTCTTGACTCCTCTGTTAGGCTTGGGACAGAAATTACACACAAGCTGGTCTAAGAGATTGGAAACAGGTTCAGATCTGGAACACAACAGAAGGATGGTGCACATAAGCCACTTTCAAGATTGCCGAAACGGGTTTAAAATAAGCCTGGATGGATGTAGTATTAGACTTTAACTGATTTAGATTAAATTGGTTTATTGTACTTCTGACCCAGACCCTCTCCAGATTCATATTAACACACAGTCCACCAGCATCCCTGGACCTCTGCCAGCCTGCAAGGGAAAAACCACCTTTGTCCACGTTTTCCTCCATTAAAAGACAATCCACTCTTAAAGTTTGTTGATCCAGTTTTAAAGTTTGTTCGTGACCCTTTCATAGGCACTTGTGACCCCCTTTTGGGACACAACCCGCGAACTGAGAACCGCTGCGGTAGAGCAGCAGGGTCGGTCGCGGAGCGCGCTGCTGCGGAGCGGAGGGGCAGCGCCGCTCAACCCTGTGTGACGGATCCCACGTACCAGATCAGACCTCTTTGTGGGCCAGATTAAGCCTGTGGGTTGGAGGTTGCCACCCCCTCTTATAGCTCCTTTTCAGCTGGGGCTTTGTAGATGCTTCTGTTACGTTGTTTCTACATCGAAAGACTCATGCTACAGGGCAGGGTAGGCTTTCACCTCCTAGACTAAGTCAATCAGAGGTGCGTAAGCTTTTGTAAGCTAGCTCGCTTCACACCCCTTTCTTTTTCCTCCCTTCCCTACCCTTTGTTTTCCAGTAACTGCTCTCTGTTTAGAACCGCTGCTTCCTGAAACGTCTTGTTTGACAACAGAGCCGTCCAGTTTCTGAGTGGCTGGGGCTGCAGCCCCCCTATCCGCATGCTGTAGGGGCTGCATGCCCACCAGAGCCGCCTCCTGCACGAGCTGAAAGGGGTCTGCAGGACCTCCCCGGCCACAGACTCCCTTGCACCAGGACTGTGCCGCCCTGCCTTGGCCCTAGTGCAGAAGGGGTGGCGGGGGGAAGTGGGCACGCAGGAAGCAGATGCTGGGTTAGGGAAGGGGATTTTGGTGGCAGCAGCAGCAGCGAAGCGATGGGGCAAGCAGACTCGGGACTGGGAGCGTGGGAGCTGCACGCAGCCCACAGGCCGCCAGTCAGATGGCCGTAACTGGTTGGCTTTCCGTGGTTTACTCTCCTTATGTGCTGTCCCTATATTCATTTGAGTTCTCGTTGAGTTTTCCTTTTCTTACTCCTTTTTCGAAACATCTCCTAGGTTGATCCTGACGGTAAAACAAGCGTACCCGTTAAGATGACTGTGGGGAAAGTATCCTGTTTTCATCTACGCAGCCTGGTGAGTTCCACGATTTACATTTGAAAAGTACCTCTTACAGCACATGTCCTTAGAGCTGATTTTTTCTATTATATGATAAGCTTCTCATGGCTTTTCCCTCCCCCGATACGTGTGAAGTGGGTCTAGACTTTTGGGGAGATCGCATGTTTTTCTGTCGGCAAACCACAGGGCGGGTCAGCACTGCTATTTAGGACACCGTAACGTGCGACTTCTCGGAGCGTGTGACAAAGCGTTCCCGTTGACATTACACGCTATTTAGTATTGCCAGCCCCACAACCATTGCTAGTTGTGCCATTGCATTGCTGCTGCGGCTGTTGCATTTGTTAGCAGCAGCCCCTGAACTGACAAGCTCCACACGTCTTCAAGGCTCCCAGGAGTGTTTCCGGACTGGCGTTATCACCGATAGCGCTGGGCATGGCTTACGGCGCTAGCAGTGCCGCGGTGCTTGCAGCGGGCATGCTGACAGCCTCTTATCCCACGGAGGGCTCCTGACGGTCGGTCCGTTCCCGCTGGGGATTTAACGAGCCCTTTGTTGGCAGCACGTTCCAAGACGGGCAGTTTTCCTGTGCGGGGGCAGCCTCCCGCGTCCATCCCGCGTCTCCCTGGACGAAGCAGGGCTGGGCAGAAGCCACGCGCTGCGGTTCGGAGGAGAGCAGTGCCGGGGCAGGGTTCAAGTCAGGATGTCGTCATCACGCTGGGGCGTTTCTCCGCCTTCCTGCCGAGAGCGTCTCGTCTCCGCTTCCTGTGCTCCAACAGCCAGCGCGGAGGCGAGAGAGGCAGGGAGGCGGTGAGGGGACGGGAACATGAGCAAGGCAGATGCCAGTGCTGTGGGCCCCGGGGGGGCGGCATTGCCGGAAGGAGTTTTCCCTGGGGCCGGAGGCTGCTTGTGACAGCCGAGGGAGCGGGGCTCTCGTCTGACGGTCGGGTGCGAGCACGCTGGGCACGATTCAAACGAGGCAAAGCACAGGCTCCGCGCCCCAAACTGGAAAGGTGTCGCTGCATTCGAGTTGTTCTCGGTTCGTTCCTGCGCAGCGTTGATGCGTGTTCACGCTCGGTGACAAAGCTCATTCACCCTGCGTGATGAAGTACGTTCACACACAGCAGTGAAGCACGCGGTCACACAACGAAGTGTGTGCACACAAACAGCAAAGCCTGTTCACGCGCCGCAGCGAGCGGTCTAACTGTTGTTAGGCGTGAGCTCGCTGAGAGCAACCGAGATGAAGCAGAGGAGAGGCCCCACACGCGAAACTGGAAAGGTTTTGC
Organism: Alligator mississippiensis; assembly: GCF_030867095.1. Lineage (NCBI taxonomy): Eukaryota > Metazoa > Chordata > Crocodylia > Alligatoridae > Alligator > Alligator mississippiensis. The sequence continues at coordinate 465,604,790 of NC_081824.1, read as the reverse complement.
TCTGGTTCAATCCTCAGCTCGTTCACAGGCAGCAGTTAACGCATGTTCACGCTCAATGAGGCGTGTTCAAATGCAATTAGGTGCGTTCACACTCGGCGATTTAAGAGCGTTCAAGCGCAGTTGAAACACGTTTACACGCAGCGTTTAAGCACATTTGCATAGACGAGTGACGCGCCTTCCCTTCCTCCTCAGGGATTAGAGCTTAATAGCAGCTGCCCCTTTGAACCCTGCCCCTGGGGAAGGACTCCCAGCGTGCCTGTGTGCCGCTAAGAGAGCTGTCGCTGGGAGCAGGGCCCCGCTGGACTGGAGAGGGTTGATGCGAGACGCTGCCATCGTGGGGCTGAGGCTTCCTTGCAAATCTGGCGCCTCTGTCTCCGGTTGGCAGCCAGCGAGAGACGGGGGCAATGAATCTGGGCATGCCTCTGGACTGCCTGGGTGGGCAGGGGCACCGCGGTGCCTTGCACTCGCTGGGCAGGAGACGTTGCGGGAGGGGTGTCGTGCAGGCTCACGGGGCCAGAGGATGCTGGGGATGGCTGCGGTACATGGCGTGCGCCTGGAAGGGGCCTGCGGTGGCACGCTCCAGTCCTTCCCCCCCGATGCCCGGTGGGTGCGGTGTGCGGGTGGTCGTGGTTGTTGTTCTCCCCCCCGCAAGCCGTGAGCGTGTGTGTTGCTGAGTCCTGTTGCTAATAAAGATGAAGCTGTTTGCCGTCCCACCAGTCGCTCTGCTGAACGCTGACTCGAGGACAGAAGCCCAGGGGCGTGGAGGTCTGAGTGAGTACCCCGTCCCAGGGACCCCGTGGCCAAGGGCAACGCTAGATGGTGTCAGAAGTGACCTGCCTCTCGGTGGCGTCACCAGCAGCCTGATTAAGGGGGTTACAGCTTTCATTCAGAAGGCAGAAATATGGAGCATTTCAAACCTCCGCCAGCATTGTCCTCCGCTGGAAATCCTGGGGAGAACTGGAGGAGGTGGGAGCAGAAGCTACGATTACACCTTGCAGTCGCAAAGGCCGGGCAAGAGGCAGAGGGTATAAAGGCCTAAACATTTACAACACCGCCATGGCAGGGGTGTTTGCAGACCCTGGTAACAAAACCCTGGCAGAGGTGCTTGCAGCATTCAAGAGAAATGAACCCAGAAAAGAGGTATCAGTTTTTGAAAGGTATCGGTTCTGGCAGCTTCGCTACACGGAGGCTGCAGGCAGAGATGATTTTGTTACAGAGCTCAGAAGCAGAGCACAGCATTGTGAATTTGGGTCTGCTGAGGATGTTATGTTGAGGGACAGGCTTGTTTGCAGCATAACTGACTGCAAACTCAGGGAAAGGCTGCTGGAAAACCCCTCCCTCACCCTAGCACAGGCTGGGGATATCTGCAGACCAAAAGCTCTCTGCAGAAGCAAGCTTGCATACAGTTGAGCAGAAGCAAAGCTGCCATAGCACTTTGCAAAAGCAAAGCAAACCACCGGTGCAGTTTGCTTCACAGGAGGGCCATCAAGCTGCAAAGGGCAAAGTTTGCAAACGATGCGGAAGCACACGCAAGCCTAGATCCTGCCCAGCTATTGGAGAAACGTGTTACAAATGCTCTGGAGCGAACCACTTTGCAGAAATGTGCAAATCAAAGGGAGAGGCTCCAAAATCTGCAAAAGGAGTCAGTACCCTCTATATGGGCGCAGTGTCTGCCAAGCAGCACTCACCGACCGTTGATAAGCAGAGTGCCTGGTATAGCGCAGGTATAGCACAGGAGTTTTGATACGTTACAGTCTGCCTGGCCACTGACTCCCCAGCCCAGCCCAGCCCCTGGCTTCTTGACTTTTCATCCCATCCAGGAAGAGCACACGCCAACTGCTGAAACCTCCTTAGCCTGATGAAGGGATTTTGAACTCGAAAGCTTGCTTAATAACTATTCTCCAGCTATTTGGGTTGGTCTAATAAAAGATACCAAATTCACCCAAGGAACCTTGTCTGCCTATGTCCTTAGACCAACACGGCTACAACTTACACCCCTGGTATAGCACAGCCACGACCACTGGCTTGCCGGCTTATTGGAAGTTAGATACTGGAGCGGAGGCAAACGCTATTCCAGTAGCTGTAGCAAAGGCTTTGCAGGGAGAACTATGCAAGGCTCAAACTCATGTTACATTAGTTGTGTTTGGCGGTGCACCCATGAAACCAAAAGGTGCAGGCATTGCAGGCTGCAAATCTGGTGCTAATGAATCTGATGTACCTTTCTACCTAACCGACAACAGTGACCCACCAAGACCTGGTAGGGTGGCATGCACCACGTGAGACCTCATCAGACGAGTCCACGGAATGGCCCTGGCAATACCCACAACCAAGGCGGACCTTCTCAAACTATGTCCGGACGTTTTCGAAGGGGTGGGCCAATTTCCCGGTACCTACCACATCTGTGTCGACCCGGCAGTACCACCAGCGGTGCACGGGTGTAGAAAAATTCCCTGTGCAACCCTAGGCACGTAGAAGACTGCCCTCGAAACGCTGGAAGCTATGAGAGTCCTTATGAAGGTGACTAAGCCCACACACCCTGGGTCAATAGCCTCATGATCGCACAAGAGAAGGATGGTTCGCTACCGCTTGGTTTATACCCACGAGACCTCAACGAGGCAGTATCGAGGCAGCACTTTTCTATTCCCGCTGTAGAGGATGTGCAAAAGAGCTCGTCAGGTAAAAAGCTGTTTACCGTTCTTGATGAAGAGGACGGCTACGGGCAAGTCAAACCGGACGAGGAATCAGCTGAGCTGCGTACCACTTCAGTCGCCTTCCCTTTGGTGTCGAGTCGGCTAGCGAAGTATTCCCACAGAAGAACCACGAGCGCTTTTGGGGACGTTCCAGGAATCCACGTGGTCGCAGATGAACCACGTTCCTACGTGGTAAAAACTCCCAGCAGTAATGTCTACAGGAGAAACAGAAGACACTTAAGGAAAGATCAGTCCTCAGTAGCAGCAGAACAAGTTGATGCGCCCCAGGAGACGGCAGCAGAACAAGCATCGGAAGTGAAACCAGATCACCGAGAGCAAGAGTTTCGTTACATTTCAGAGGATCCACCAGTACCCACGGAGACACCTGATGGCACCACGGAAACTAAGAGTGAATGGGAGGTGAGGTTGCCTGTGAAGTAGAAGGTTTATGTAATGGGATCCAGACCCCTTTGGTGAGCCAAGTGCTAGCAACCTCTAGCTCCGCAGTCCTGAAATGTTCCCAGTTAAAGTAGCCGCTGGTAGACTTTCAGCTACGGGAGAGGGAGCTCCCAGAGTGAAGAAGGGGGATGCGGTCCACGGCGCGCGCCTGGAAGGGGCCTGCGGTGGCACGCTCCAGTGCTTCCCCCCGATGCCCGGTGGGTGCGGTGTGCGGGTGGTGGGTTGTTGTTGTTCTCCCCGCAAGCTGTGAGCGCGTGCATTGCTGAATCCTGTTCCTAATAAAGATAAAGCTGTCTCCCATCCCACCGGTCTGTGCTGAACGCTGGCTCGAGGACAGAAGCCCAGGGGCATGGAGGTCTGAGTGAGTACCCCGTCCCAGGAGCCCGGTGGCCACGGGCAAAGACTATAACGGCTGTGAGTGAAACAGACTCCTTGCAGACTAAGTAAATCAGAGGCACGTGAGCTTTTGTAAGCTAGCTCACTTCATCAGCAGGGATCCAGGTTTTCTCCAATTATAAAAAAATCCCCAATTTTTATATTTTTATATAGAGAGAGAGGGGGGGGGGGGGTTTCATTTTAATCATAATGGGAAAATGTGGATTCAAGGTTAGTGTTTTTTTAACTGAAAATTAGGGAATTTTTTTTCATCAGAGGCCCTGTTCATCAGATGGTCAGACGGGAGTGCCGGAAGCAGCACTCCTGTATCAAGCGGTGATGAGAATGGGAGGGGAGGAAAAAGCAGGTGCCGGCAGGAACTGCGGTACCCTGCAGGTGTCAGTCAGCAGGGCTCGCGGCCCCCCTTTCTTTGTCCTTCCCCTTCCCTAGCCTTTGGTATTCCAGTCCCTGCTTTCAGTTTAGCATCATTGCTTCCTCCAGCTGCATCTCAGCATCCGACGAAGCAAGCTGCTGCTTTTGAAAGCTGATGCATCCCTGGTTTAGTGAATCTAGGAAGGGCAGATCCGCGCTGCAAATCTCCCCTGAATCCAGGCTAGCGCGGCCAATTCCTCTCCCCGCTCGGATCCTTAAAGGAGCAGGCTGAAGGCAGGCCCTTCGGGCTGCAGGCCAGAGTGAAACCTGATGCCACGGCATATCAGAGTACGGTGGATGCTCATACTCTGGTTACTTGATGAAGCTGCGCCTTAGAAATGGGTGCTGTTGATTACGTAATATGTGCGTTGTGTTTTTAAAAGATTTTCAGAAACGTATCGCGTTTTCCAGCAGGGCTGTCCAGTTGTTCAGAAGCACCTCTTACACCTCATCTCCGTAGACCTCATACTTTTATTTATACCACAGACTTTTTGTAGCTTTTTTGGTTTTTTCCCTATTTCTGAATTGGGCCTTGACTTTTGGGGAGACCAGATTTTTCTGTCACGATTTGTGCTCAGCAGATAAGAGGGTGGGTCAGCGCTTCTCTGTAGGATACAGGAACGTGCGACTTTTTTGAACGTATAACAAGGTGTTTGCTTTGACGTCACACAGTATTAATATTACCAGCCCCGCAATACTATACTGGCAACTATAGGCCAGTCAGTCTCACCTCCATCCTCAGCAAAGTCTTTGAAAAAATTATCAAGGCTCACATTTGCGAGAGCCCGGCAGGAAAAATTCTGCCGAGGGGAAACCAGCACGGGTTCGTAGCAGGCAGATCGTGCCTGACCAATCTAGTCTCTTTTTATGACCAGGTTACAAAACACCTGGACGCAGGAGGAGGGGTTGACGTTGTTTACTTAGATTTCAGGAAGGCCTTCGATACGGTATCCCACCCCATACTGGTGAACAAGTTAAGAGGCTGTGACTTGGATGGCTGCACGGTCCGGTGGGTGGCGAACTGGCTAGAGGGTCGCACCCAGAGAGTCGTAGCGGATGGGTCGGTATCGACCTGGAAGGGTGTGGGCAGTGGGGTCCCGCAGGGCTCGGTCCTAGGACCGATACTCTTTAACCTCTTCATCAGCGACTTGGACGAGGGAGTGAAGTGTACTCTGTCCAAGTTTGCGGATGACACAAAGCTGTGGGGAGAAGTGGACACGCCGGAGGGCAGGGAACAGCTACAAGCAGACCTGGACAGGTTGGACAAACGGGCAGAAAACAACAGAATACAGTTCAACAAGGAGAAATGTAAAGTGCTGCACCTAGGGAGGAAACATGTCCAGCACACCTACAGCCTAGGGAATGACCTGCTGGGTGGCACGGAAGCAGAAAGGGATCTCGGAGTCCTGGTGGACTCCAAGATGAACGTGAGCCGGCAGTGTGACGAAGCCATCAGAAAAGCTAACAGCACTTTATCATGCATCAGCAGATGCATGATGAGCAGACCCAAGGAGGTGATACATCCCCTCTATCGGGCGCTGGTCAGACCGCAGTTGGAGTACTGCGTGCAGTTTTGGGCGCCGCACTTCAAGAGGGATGCGGATAACCTGGAGAGAGTCCAGAGAAGGGCCACTCGTATGGTTAAGGGCTTGCAGGCCAAGCCCTACGAGGGGAGACTAGAGAACCTGGACCTTTTCAGTCTCTGCAAGAGAAGGTTGAGAGGCGACCTTGCGGCTGCCTATAAGGTCATCATGGGGGCACAGAAGGGAATTGGCGAGGCTTTACTCACCAAGGCGCCCCCGGGGGTTACAAGAAATAATGGCCGCAAGCTATCAGAGAGCAGATTTAGATTGGACATTATAGATTTCATAGATTTCACAGACATTAGGGCTCGAAGGGACCTCGGAAGATCATCGAGTCCAGCCCCCCGCCGAAAGGGCAGGACGTCAGCTGGGGTCATAGGATCCCAGCAAGATAAGCATCCAGTTTCATCTTGAAGGTGTTCAATGTAGGCGCTTGAACAACCTCCGGCGGCAGGCTGTTCCAGACCTTGGGGGCTCGGACAGTAAAGAAATTCTTCCTTATGTCCAGCCTGAAACGATCTTGTAGTAGTTTGTGACCGTTCGACCTCATCATCCCTTGGGGCGCTCTGGTGAACAAACGTTCCCCCAGATACTGGTGGTCGCCCCTGATAAACTTGTAGGTGGCCATCAGATCACCCCTGAGCCTGCGCTTTTCCAGGCTAAAGAGCCCCAGGGCTCTCAGCCTGTCATCGTAGGGTCTGCTTCCCTGACCTCTGATCATGCGCGTGGCTCTTCTCTGGACTCTCTCAAGCTTCTCCACATCCTTTTTGAATTGTGGAGCCCAAAACTGGACGCAGTACTCCAGCTGCGGCCTCACTAAGGCCGAGTACAGGGGGAGAATGACGTCCCGGGATTTGCTTGAGAAGCATCTATGGATGCAAGCCAGCGTTTTGGTCGCTTTACTAGCCGCAGCATCGCACTGCAGGCTCATGTTCACCTTGTGGTCAATGATGACCCCCAAGTCTCTTTCTTCCATAGTGCTAACCAACATAGCACTGCCGAGCCTATAAGGATGCTGCGGGTTTTTTTTCCCCAAGGTGGAGAACCTTGCATGTATCGGCGTTGAACACCATCAGATTCTCATCCGCCCACTTGCTGAGCCTGTCCAGGTCAGCCTGGATCATCCGCCTGTCTTCTGGTGTGGATGCTTTGCCCCAAAGTTTGGTGTCATCTGCGAACTTGGCCAGTCCGCTTCTGACTCCAGTGTCCACATCATTAATGAAGATGTTGAACAGTATGGGTCCAAGGACAGAGCCCTGGGGGACCCCACTGGTCACAGGACACCACGATGAGGGACTTCCATCAATTACTACCCTCTGGGTCCGACCCCGGAGCCAATTTTCCAGCCAGTGGATCGTGGAGGACCCAAGGCGACAATTGGCCAGTTTCTCCAAGAGACGATCATGGGACACCAGATCGAAGGCTTTTTTGAAGTCAAGATATATGACATCAATCTCATCTCCCTTGTCCAGGTGATAGGTCACCTGGTCGTAGAAGGAAATGAGATTGGTCAAGCAAGACCTACCCGCAACAAACCCGTGCTGGCTATCCCTTAAGATGTTGGCGTCGGCCAGTCCATTAAGGATGGCCTCCTTAATAAACTTTTCTAAGATCTTCCCCGGGATAGAAGTCAGGCTGATGGGCCTATAGTTAGCCGGATCCACTTTCCTCCCTTTCTTGAAGATAGGCACCACGTTGGCCTTCTTCCAGTCTTCGGGCACTACACCAGAGCGCCAAGAGTTTTCAAAGATCCGCGCTAGAGGCTGGGCTATGATGCTCGCCAGCTCCTTGAGTACCCTGGGGTGAAGATTGTCAGGGCCGGCTGACTTGAAGGTATCCAGCTTCTCAAGATGTTCCTTCACGAAGTCAGCATTAATGGAGGGCAGGGGATCACCCTCACCCGGACTTCCCGGCCCAGTAGCGGGCATGGGCGTCCCATGGGGCTGATGAAAGACCGACGCAAAGTACCTATTTAATAGGTTGGCTTTTTCCTGGGCGTCAGTTGTCAGTTGCCCCATCTGGTTCAGCAGGGGTCCAACGTTGCCCCTGCTTTTCCTCCGGCTCCCCACATATCTGAAAAAGGACTTTTTATTGTCCTTGATGCTCAAAGCTAGCTGGAGTTCAGTTGCGGCCTTGGCTTTCCTGGTCTGCTCCCTACAGGACCAGACCAGTGCAGAATAATCCTCCTTGGAGGTGACTCCCATGCTCCATCCTTTGTAGGCCTTTCTTTTTAGCCTCAGGAGGTCTGCTAGGTCCCTGGAGAGCCAGGGGGGCTGCTGTGCCCTCTTGCTGCCTTTCCTCCGAGATGGAATAGACTTAGTTTGTGCATTGAGGATCGCTCCCTTGAGGAGCAGCCACTCTTCTTGAACTCCCCTGTCCCTGTGGTCACAGTCCCTTAGGGCCTCACTGACAAGCCTCCTGAGCTTGTCAAAGTCGGCTTTCCTGAAGTCAAGGACTTCCGTGTTGCTGACTGACTTGCCAGCTTTTCGACGGATGGTGAAGGTGATCAGCTCGTGGTCGCTGTCACCCAGCTTCCCATCGATCACTAGGTCGCCGACTAGGTCCTCCCCAGTAGCCAGCACCAGGTCGAGCAGCGCTTTGCCTCTCGTTGGCCCATAGACTTCTTGAATCAGGTAGAGGTCATCCACGCACGAGAGGAAGCTCTGCGACCGCTCAGATTTTGCTGAGCGATCCTCCCACGAGATGTCCGGGTAGTTGAAGTCACCCATGACAACCATGGTCCTGGAGCAAGCTGCCTCAGCCAGTTCCTGGGCAAACTCCTGGTCAAGCTCAGGACTTTGGGTGGGAGGTCTGTAATAGACTCCCACCATTGTGTCCCCTGTGCCGTGTTCCCCACGGATTTTAACCCAGAGGGTCTCCAGCCGTCCACCCTGGTCGCCAATATCGGCTTGCAGGGACGCGTAGCTTTCCTTAACATAGAGAGCTACACCCCCGCCCCTTTTCTCTACACGATCCCTCCTGTACAGGGTATAGCCATCTATCCCCGTGGTCCAGTCATGGGTGGAGTCCCACCAGGTCTCCGTGATCCCTATGACATCGTAATTGTGTGCACTGAGCAGGAGGATGAGCTCCTCCTGCTTATTCCCCAAGCTCCTGGCATTAGTGTACAGGCAGGCAAGTGCCCCCTGGGGGGCTCCTTCCTTGCCCACAGATTTTACCAGGGCTGGGGCAGGGGTGGGCTCCCTTGAGTGCCGTGATCCGCTGGCTTTGCAAGGATTGCTCAGCGGGCCAGCAGTGACGGTAGTCCCCCCGTCCCCCAGCGGGCTTAGTTTAAAGCCCGGTGGAGCAGGTCAGCCAGTCTGGCTGAGAAGAGCCTCCTCCCTAGGGGAGAGAGGTGGAGACCATCTCTTCCCAGCAGCTCGCTGCCTCTCTCGCCAAAGAGCGGGCTGTGGTCATGAAAGCCAAAGCCTTCCTGACGACACCAGCGCCGCAGTCTTTGGTTGACCACATAGATCCTCCTGTCCCTCCTCAGCCCATAGCCTGAGACTGGGAGGATCGACGAGAACACCACCTGTGCCCCCAGACCCTTTAGCCCCGCTCCCAAATCCCTGTAGCGCCTCATGACCTGGCTGGGAGCGCTCCGAGCCGTGTCATTGGTGCCCACATGAATAAGGAGCATGGGATAGTGGTCTGTGGGTTTGAGGAGCTTTGGGATCCTCTCCGCAATGTCCCGGATGCGGGCCCCTGGGAAGCAGCAGACTTGCCGGGCTAAGGGGTTGGGGTGGCAGATTGGCCCCTCCGTCCCCCTCAGGAGGGAGTCTCCCACAACAAACACCTTACGTTTTGTCTTGGGGAGAGCAGGGGCGGGAGCTGCAGTTGGGCCCGTGTTGCCTGTGGGGGCCGGCAACTCGGCAGGCTCTGCCGGGGCAGCAAGAGGTGCGTACCTGTTGCTCAGTTCTGGTGAGGGAGGGGCCTTGGTGCGGCGGGCCTTAGGGCCCTTGACCACCTTGGTCCATGCCCCTGGCTGGACACAGCAGGAGGTCCCAGAGTCCTCCTCTGGCCTGGAGGGAGACTGTGATCTACCCCCTGCCTCCCGGGGGAGAAGGGCCTGGCAGTAGGAGTCTATCTCCTGCTCGCAGTCCCTGATGGCACGCAGTCTGTGGACTGTGGCCTGGAGCTCCTCCAGCTGGCGCGCCAGAGACCCCAAAATGGAGCAGACCCCGCAAGGGAAGGTCGCCATGCTCCCAGGCCCCAGAGCCTGAAAAAGGGACAGGCAGCCCCCGCAGCCGAGAGCCAGGGGCTCCGTCTGCGTGGAGCCCGGGACCAGGGGCTCCGTCTGGGTGGCCGTCTCTGAGGTGCCGGGGGGGGGGGCCGCGGAGCCCGAGGGGACCCTCGGGGTGCGGCGCGTGCCCATCCGTGTCATGCCTCTGGTAGGCTGGCTACGACTGGGACTGTCTACCCTGGGGGGTGCGCAGGCAGGGTCTGGCGCCCTCCCGTGCGCCCTTCCGCGCGAACTCCGCGCTAACTCACGCGCCGGCAGAGAAGCGCGCCTGTTTGTGCAGCCTGTTCGTGCGGCTCCGGTCGCGTGGCTCCCTGGGGGGCTGGGCGAAGTAGGGGCCTGGGCGGGGCTTGACCCGGCCCGGCTCCACTCAGCCGCTGCCTCCCACACACACACTAAGGGGTTAGCCCCTTCTCTCCACGGGCCCCGCTTATCCCGGCTGCGCTGGGGGTCAGCGGGGGGGCTCCGCGGCTGCTGGAGGGTTTCTGGGGGGCTTCGGGGGAGCGGGGGCGCAGCGAGCTTTCACCCGCGCGTCTCTCGCCGCTCCCGCGTCTAACTGAGGAAGAACTTCTTCACAGTTCGAGTGGCCAAGGTCTGGAACGGGCTCCCAAGGGAGGTGGTGCTCTCCCCTACCCTGGGGGTCTTCAAGAGGAGGTTGGATAGGCATCTAGCTGGGGTCATCTAGACCCAGCACTCTTTCCTGCCTAGGCAGGGGGTCGGACTTGATGATCTATTGAGGTCCCTTGCGACCCTAACATCTATGAATCTACGAACTGTTGTTATTTTTGTTGCTGTGGTTGTGACGTTTGCTGGCAGGTCCTGAACTGATGAGTTCCGCGAACCTTCGAGGCCCCCAAAAGTCAGTTTCTGAACTGGTGTTATCGCTGACAGCGCTGGGCATTTCACGGGCCCCGCTTACCGTCCTGGCAGTGCCGCGGTATTTGCAGCATACAGGGAGACTGACAGCCTCCCGTCCCGTTGAAGACTTCTGACTGTCAGTTCCAGCTGTGTATTTAACGCGCACTGTGTTGACACCGCCTTCCAGTAAGCGCAGGGTCCCTGTGTGGGGTCGGTCCCCTGCTCGTGTCGCGCGTGCTCCTGGAGGAAGTAGGGCCGGGCAGAGGAGAGGGCGGGCGGCCAGAGGCACAGTCCCCTCGCCAGGGGAGGGTTCAAGTCAGGATGTCGTCATCACGTTGGGGCGTTGCACTGCCTTCATGCAGATCCTGCGTGTCTCTGTCTCAGTCTCGTCTCCTCTCCTCACGCAGCCAGCCAGGAGGCGAGAGGCAGGGCAGCGTTGAGGGGGCAGGAATCTTTGGGATACACGAGCGAGGGAGACGCCAGTGCCGAGGGCGGTGTTGCGAGAGGGATTTCTCCCCAGGTTGCTGGGCCCAGAGGCTGCTCGTGACAGCCGAGAGGAAAGGGGCCTTTTCCAAAGGGGAGCAGCAGCTCCGTTGGGACGGCGGGGTGCGAGCACGCTGAGAACGCCTCAAATGAGGCAAAGCAGAGGCTCCGCGCCCCAAACTGGAAAGGAGCTGCCACCTTCAAGTCGTTCTCGGCTCGTGCCTGCACAGCCGTTAAGCGTGTTCATTCAGCGTCCACTTTGTGCGATTAAGTGCATTTTCACGCAACAGCGATGTCCACTGAGACACAATTACGTGTGTGCACAGAAACAGTGAAGCGCAATCACGTGCAACCCTGTTCTAGTTGTTAGCTGTGAGCTAGCTGAGAACAACGAAGACGAAGCAAAGGAGAGGCGCTGCAGCCGAAACTGGAAAGGAAGGTTTTGCTCTGTTTCAGTCGTCCGCAGCTCCTTCACAGGCAACAATTAAGGGTGTTCCTGTTCCACTACCGGTGGGTGGGTTCGCGCTCAGTGATTAACAGGTGTTCGAGCACAACTGCAGACACTCACACTCTCACAGGCAACAATTAAGGGTGTTCCTGTTCCACTACCGGTGGGTGGGTTCGCGCTCAGTGATTAAAGGGTGTTCAATCACAACTGAAGCACAATCACAGTCTCACAGGCAACAATTAAGGGTGTTCCTGTTCCACTACCGGTGGGTGGGTTCGCGCTCAGTGATTAACAGGTGTTCGAGCACAACTGCAGACACTCACACTCTCACAGGCAACAATTAAGGGTGTTCCTGTTCCACTACCGGTGGGTGGGTTCGCGCTCAGTGATTAATGGGTGTTCAATCACAACTGAAGCACAATCACAGTCTCACAGGCAACAATTAAGGGTGTTCCTGTTCCACTACCTGTGGGTGGGTTTGCGCTCAGTGATTAACAGGTGTTCAAGCACAACTGCAGACACTCACACTCTCACAGGCAACAATTAAGGGTGTTCCTGTTCCACTACCGGTGGGTGGGTTCGCACTCAGTGATTAACGGGTGTTCAAGCACAACTGCAGACACTCACACTCTCACAGGCAACAATTAAGGGTGTTCCTCTTCCACTACCGGTGGGTGGGTTCGCACTCAGTGATTAACGGGTGTTCAAGCACAACTGCAGACACTCACACTCTCGCAGGCAACAATTAAGAGTGTTCCCATTATACGGGTGGGTGGGCTCACACAGTGATTAACGGGTGTTCAAGCACAACTGCAGACACTCACACTCTCACAGGCAACAATTGAGGGTGTTCCCATTATACCGGTGGGTGGGCTCACACTCAGTGATTAACGGGTGTTCAAGCACAAGTGCAGACACTCACACTCTCACAGGCAACAATTAAGAGTGTTCCCATTATACGGGTGGGTGGGCTCACACAGTGATTAACGGGTGTTCAAGCGCAACTGAAGCACAATCACGGTCTCACAGGCAACAATTAAGGGTGTTCCCGTTCAAATACCGGTGGGTGGGCTCACACTCAGTGATTAACGGGTGTTCAAGCACAACTGAAGCACAATCACACTCTCACAGGCAACAATTAAGGGTGTTCCTGTTCAAATACAACCGGGTGGGCTCACACTCAGTGATTAACAGTGTTCAAGCACAACTGAAGTACATTCCCACTCTGCCACTAAGCACGGTGGCACCGACCAGTGAAGCGCATTGCCCCTCAGGGATTAGAGCCCGTTCTCCCTCGGATCAGCAGCTGCCCTTTTGATCCCTGCCCCTTTGACAAGGGCTCCCAGTGTACCCCTGTCTGCTCAGGGGCTTGGTGCTGCTGCTGCTGCTGGCGGCGAGAGCAGAGCTGGAGGAACGCCCCGCGAGATGGTGTCGTCATCGTGCTCGCTCGGGCTTTGAGCAAATCATCTCTCCTCTCATGGCCAGCGAGGAGGAGGCGAGAGGCAGGGCAGTGTTGAGAGGGCATGAATGGGGGGACCTTTGGGCTACGTGGGGGAGGGTGGGGGGGGTGCTTCAGACCTGTTGGGCACGAGATATTGCGGAAGGACTTTTCCGTGTGGGTTTGTGGCGCCAGAAGCTGCAGGCGATGACTGTGAGCGGAGGGGCCTCTGTGGCAGCTTGCGGTGTGTTTGGGAGGGCTGCCCATGGGGGCCCCGAGGTTTCCGAGGGGCTCACAGTATCGCTTCTCGGCCTTTTGGCTAAGATCAAGTGTAGTATCTGTTCTTATCAGTTTAATATCTGATATGTCCTCGATGTGAGGACTTTATATTAAATGGATTTTTGGAACTGGGAGATGGACTCGGAGCTTGCTCCATCCACTCCACGCATCGGCCTGGTATTGCAGTGCCTCCAGGAGCGGTGCACCTCCCCTCGGGGAGAACTTGCTGCTGTCAAAAAGTAGATCTCGTTGCTTCTTCGGAGACATCTGGGGGGGCTGGTGCTGGGCAGGGACCCCCGGCAGTCTGGCAGGCAGGCTACTACTTGTCCGAAGCCTTCAAGAGGACGGGGTGGCTAGCTGTCCGGAAGAAAGCAGTCCCTCTGCCTGCACGTGGATGGAGAGCGCGGTCAGCAGCGTGCAGCTGAGGGGGGTGTCAGGGGCAGCCTGCTTGGTGACCCCCTGCAAACAGCTCTGTTACAGCGCAAATCCTCTGTCACAGCAGAAATCGGGGGCTTTAGGATGCCAGAAAGCCGTGGATGTTGTTGTCACACTGTTATGAAGCAAAACGAACCAAACTGAACACAGGCGGTACGGTACGGTACGGTACGTCTCAGAGGTCAGATGCGAGCCAGAACTGAAAGCTGGAAGGCCTGGGAAGAGCCAGAGGCCGCAACAACATCGAGGTGACGTCGAAGACCTTGCCCTGGTCGGGTTTGGCCCTCAGGTCGCCGGCGTATTTGTTGCGGACGGCGTCCTTCAGGAACCTCTCCAGGAAGGTCCTCGTGCGGGGCGTCACGGTCACGGGGTCGGCGTGCGGGGCTGGCTGCAGGGAGACTGCCAGCTCCCGGCGCTCCTCGGTCCAAGTCCAGGCGCAGCCGATGCGCTTCCCGAGGCGGCGCGTGGCGTTGCGGGCTCGGCTCCACAGCGAGGCAAAGTCCCCGCCGTCTCGGCTGAACTCGCCCTCCAGCGAGCCGCTCAGGAAGGTGGCCAAGTCACGTCCGGTGGGTTGCCTGCCGATCCTCTTGCGGGCGGTCTCCTCCAGGGCGCTGGCGGCGATGATACTTACCGTCGCGTCCGGGCAGCTGCTGCAGCTGGATGGCGTCGGGGGCGAGGAGGCATCCTCGAACCCCTCCGGCGGTGGGGCACGGACCCGAAGGCGTTGGAAATGTCCAGCCACGCCACCGCGCACTGCTTCCTGGTCCTCCGGGCGTTGTCCAGGGCCATCTGGAGGGTGAAATTGCCCTCCAGATGGCAGATGCTGGACGTGACGTCGGAGGCAGCCAGGTGGATGGGCCTGCGTTTTAACGTCGCCAAGTGCGCTTCCCTGCACGTCGACGGGAAGCAGAAGAGCCGCGTCCTGGACTCCACCCTCACGATCCAGGGCCAGGCGATGCGGCACCTGCGCGACGGGGAGGCCTACTGCCACCTGGGGACGCCCACCGGCCACCGGGCCAGGCAGACGCCGGAGGAAACCATCAACGGCATCGTGCAGGACGCGCACAAACTGGACTCGTCCCTGCTGGCCCCGTGGCAGAAGATCGACGCGGTGAACACTTTCCTCATCCCCCGCGTCGCGTTCGTCCTGAGAGGCTCGGCGGTCCCCAAGACCCCCCTCAAGAAGGCGGACGCCGAGATCCGACGGCTGCTCAAGAAGTGGCTGCACCTGCCGCTGCGGGCCAGCAACGAGGTCCTGCACATCCCCTACCGGCAGGGGGGTGCCAACGTGCCCCGCATGGGAGACCTCGGCGACATCGCCGTGGTCACCCACGCCTTCCGCCTCCTGACCTGCCCGGACGCGACGGTAAGTATCATCGCCGCCAGCGCCCTGGAGGAGACCGCCCGCAAGAGGATCGGCAGGCAACCCACCGGACGTGACTTGGCCACCTTCCTGAGCGGCTCGCTGGAGGGCGAGTTCAGCCGAGACGGCGGGGACTTTGCCTCGCTGTGGAGCCGAGCCCGCAACGCCACGCGCCGCCTCGGGAAGCGCATCGGCTGCGCCTGGACTTGGACCGAGGAGCGCCGGGAGCTGGCAGTCTCCCTGCAGCCAGCCCCGCACGCCGACTCCGTGACCGTGACGCCCCGCACGAGGACCTTCCTGGAGAGGTTCCTGAAGGACGCCGTCCGCAACAAATACGCCGGCGACCTGAGGGCCAAACCCGACCAGGGCAAGGTCTTCGACGTCACCTCGAAGTGGGACGCCAGCAACCACTTCATGCCCAGCGGGAGCTTCACGCGCTTCGCGGACTGGCGCTTCCTCCACCGCGCCCGCCTCAACTGCCTGCCTCTCAACGGGGCCGTCCGCTTCGGCCACCGGGACAAGAGGTGCCGACGGTGCGGCTACGCGGCCGAGACCCTCCCCCACGTGCTGTGCAGCTGCAAGCCGCACGCCAGGGCCTGGCAGCTCCGCCACAACGCCGTCCAGGACCGGCTGGTGAGGGCCATCCCGGCCGCCGCGGGGCAGGTCTCCGTCAACCGCACCGTCCCGGGCTGCGAGAGCCAGATGCGCCCCGACATCGTGATCACCGACGAGGAGGCCAAGAAGATCACCATCGTGGACGTCACCATCCCGTTCGAGAACCGGCGCCAAGCCTTCGCCGACGCCCGGGCTCGCAAGCGGGAGAAGTACGCCCCGCTGGCCGACACCTTGAGGGGCCGCGGCTACGACGTGACGGTCGACGCGCTCATCGTGGGGACGCTCGGAGCCTGGGACCCCAGTAACGAGAGCGTCCTGCGCGCCTGCCGCGTCTCCCGCCGCTACGCCAAGCTGATGCGCTGCCTCATGGTGTCCGACACCATCCGGTGGTCCCGCGACATCTACGTGGAACACATCACGGGCCACCGCCAGTACACGGACCCCAGCAGGAGAACAGCCGCCGGACCGGACCCGGAGGGGACCGCCTGAACCGCCCCCCTCCGCAACAGACGGACCTTCGCTTCAAGAGGACTCATCAACGACGGACGACGACCCAGCGCCACCCGAAGAGGACCCCCGCGATAGACTGTATCTAGACTGAGACGCTTCATCTTCGGACCACTTCTCCCACCGTCGCGGACCATTGTCACGGGTATGTGTGTTTCTATCCTCTTTCTCTCTCAGCGTCGCGAAACCCCCCCCTCCCTCCCCCTCCCCACTCCCCTCTCCCCTTACCCCCGGGCTTAGTTGGCTAACTTTGTATCGCATGTAACCTAGGTGCGTTCCCAACCTCACCCCCATCCTTTTATTGTTAGTCCCTCGCCCGGGCGTTCTGTATTTCCCTATCGGCTTTGTCATCTTTTTTGGATTTACCATCCTTACCATTTACTGATAAAAGTCAATCTGTTCTTATCAGTTTAATATCTGATATGTCCTCGATGTGAGGACTTTATATTAAATGGATTTTTGGAACTGGGAGATGGACTCGGAGCTTGCTCCATCCACTCCACGCATCGGCCTGGTATTGCAGTGCCTCCAGGAGCGGTGCACCTCCCCTCGGGGAGAACTTGCTGCTGTCAAAAAGTAGATCTCGTTGCTTCTTCGGAGACATCTGGGGGGGCTGGTGCTGGGCAGGGACCCCCGGCAGTCTGGCAGGCAGGCTACTACTTGTCCGAAGCCTTCAAGAGGACGGGGTGGCTAGCTGTCCGGAAGAAAGCAGTCCCTCTGCCTGCACGTGGATGGAGAGCGCGGTCAGCAGCGTGCAGCTGAGGGGGGTGTCAGGGGCAGCCTGCTTGGTGACCCCCTGCAAACAGCTCTGTTACAGCGCAAATCCTCTGTCACAGCAGAAATCGGGGGCTTTAGGATGCCAGAAAGCCGTGGATGTTGTTGTCACACTGTTATGAAGCAAAACGAACCAAACTGAACACAGGCGGTACGGTACGGTACGGTACGTCTCAGAGGTCAGATGCGAGCCAGAACTGAAAGCTGGAAGGCCTGGGAAGAGCCAGAGGCCGCAACAACATCGAGGTGACGTCGAAGACCTTGCCCTGGTCGGGTTTGGCCCTCAGGTCGCCGGCGTATTTGTTGCGGACGGCGTCCTTCAGGAACCTCTCCAGGAAGGTCCTCGTGCGGGGCGTCACGGTCACGGGGTCGGCGTGCGGGGCTGGCTGCAGGGAGACTGCCAGCTCCCGGCGCTCCTCGGTCCAAGTCCAGGCGCAGCCGATGCGCTTCCCGAGGCGGCGCGTGGCGTTGCGGGCTCGGCTCCACAGCGAGGCAAAGTCCCCGCCGTCTCGGCTGAACTCGCCCTCCAGCGAGCCGCTCAGGAAGGTGGCCAAGTCACGTCCGGTGGGTTGCCTGCCGATCCTCTTGCGGGCGGTCTCCTCCAGGGCGCTGGCGGCGATGATACTTACCGTCGCGTCCGGGCAGCTGCTGCAGCTGGATGGCGTCGGGGGCGAGGAGGCATCCTCGAACCCCTCCGGCGGTGGGGCACGGACCCGAAGGCGTTGGAAATGTCCAGCCACGCCACCGCGCACTGCTTCCTGGTCCTCCGGGCGTTGTCCAGGGCCATCTGGAGGGTGAAATTGCCCTCCAGATGGCAGATGCTGGACGTGACGTCGGAGGCAGCCAGGTGGATGGGCCTGCGTTTTAACGTCGCCAAGTGCGCTTCCCTGCACGTCGACGGGAAGCAGAAGAGCCGCGTCCTGGACTCCACCCTCACGATCCAGGGCCAGGCGATGCGGCACCTGCGCGACGGGGAGGCCTACTGCCACCTGGGGACGCCCACCGGCCACCGGGCCAGGCAGACGCCGGAGGAAACCATCAACGGCATCGTGCAGGACGCGCACAAACTGGACTCGTCCCTGCTGGCCCCGTGGCAGAAGATCGACGCGGTGAACACTTTCCTCATCCCCCGCGTCGCGTTCGTCCTGAGAGGCTCGGCGGTCCCCAAGACCCCCCTCAAGAAGGCGGACGCCGAGATCCGACGGCTGCTCAAGAAGTGGCTGCACCTGCCGCTGCGGGCCAGCAACGAGGTCCTGCACATCCCCTACCGGCAGGGGGGTGCCAACGTGCCCCGCATGGGAGACCTCGGCGACATCGCCGTGGTCACCCACGCCTTCCGCCTCCTGACCTGCCCGGACGCGACGGTAAGTATCATCGCCGCCAGCGCCCTGGAGGAGACCGCCCGCAAGAGGATCGGCAGGCAACCCACCGGACGTGACTTGGCCACCTTCCTGAGCGGCTCGCTGGAGGGCGAGTTCAGCCGAGACGGCGGGGACTTTGCCTCGCTGTGGAGCCGAGCCCGCAACGCCACGCGCCGCCTCGGGAAGCGCATCGGCTGCGCCTGGACTTGGACCGAGGAGCGCCGGGAGCTGGCAGTCTCCCTGCAGCCAGCCCCGCACGCCGACTCCGTGACCGTGACGCCCCGCACGAGGACCTTCCTGGAGAGGTTCCTGAAGGACGCCGTCCGCAACAAATACGCCGGCGACCTGAGGGCCAAACCCGACCAGGGCAAGGTCTTCGACGTCACCTCGAAGTGGGACGCCAGCAACCACTTCATGCCCAGCGGGAGCTTCACGCGCTTCGCGGACTGGCGCTTCCTCCACCGCGCCCGCCTCAACTGCCTGCCTCTCAACGGGGCCGTCCGCTTCGGCCACCGGGACAAGAGGTGCCGACGGTGCGGCTACGCGGCCGAGACCCTCCCCCACGTGCTGTGCAGCTGCAAGCCGCACGCCAGGGCCTGGCAGCTCCGCCACAACGCCGTCCAGGACCGGCTGGTGAGGGCCATCCCGGCCGCCGCGGGGCAGGTCTCCGTCAACCGCACCGTCCCGGGCTGCGAGAGCCAGATGCGCCCCGACATCGTGATCACCGACGAGGAGGCCAAGAAGATCACCATCGTGGACGTCACCATCCCGTTCGAGAACCGGCGCCAAGCCTTCGCCGACGCCCGGGCTCGCAAGCGGGAGAAGTACGCCCCGCTGGCCGACACCTTGAGGGGCCGCGGCTACGACGTGACGGTCGACGCGCTCATCGTGGGGACGCTCGGAGCCTGGGACCCCAGTAACGAGAGCGTCCTGCGCGCCTGCCGCGTCTCCCGCCGCTACGCCAAGCTGATGCGCTGCCTCATGGTGTCCGACACCATCCGGTGGTCCCGCGACATCTACGTGGAACACATCACGGGCCACCGCCAGTACACGGACCCCAGCAGGAGAACAGCCGCCGGACCGGACCCGGAGGGGACCGCCTGAACCGCCCCCCTCCGCAACAGACGGACCTTCGCTTCAAGAGGACTCATCAACGACGGACGACGACCCAGCGCCACCCGAAGAGGACCCCCGCGATAGACTGTATCTAGACTGAGACGCTTCATCTTCGGACCACTTCTCCCACCGTCGCGGACCATTGTCACGGGTATGTGTGTTTCTATCCTCTTTCTCTCTCAGCGTCGCGAAACCCCCCCCTCCCTCCCCCTCCCCACTCCCCTCTCCCCTTACCCCCGGGCTTAGTTGGCTAACTTTGTATCGCATGTAACCTAGGTGCGTTCCCAACCTCACCCCCATCCTTTTATTGTTAGTCCCTCGCCCGGGCGTTCTGTATTTCCCTATCGGCTTTGTCATCTTTTTTGGATTTACCATCCTTACCATTTACTGATAAAAGTCAATCTGTTCTTATCAGTTTAATATCTGATATGTCCTCGATGTGAGGACTTTATATTAAATGGATTTTTGGAACTGGGAGATGGACTCGGAGCTTGCTCCATCCACTCCACGCATCGGCCTGGTATTGCAGTGCCTCCAGGAGCGGTGCACCTCCCCTCGGGGAGAACTTGCTGCTGTCAAAAAGTAGATCTCGTTGCTTCTTCGGAGACATCTGGGGGGGCTGGTGCTGGGCAGGGACCCCCGGCAGTCTGGCAGGCAGGCTACTACTTGTCCGAAGCCTTCAAGAGGACGGGGTGGCTAGCTGTCCGGAAGAAAGCAGTCCCTCTGCCTGCACGTGGATGGAGAGCGCGGTCAGCAGCGTGCAGCTGAGGGGGGTGTCAGGGGCAGCCTGCTTGGTGACCCCCTGCAAACAGCTCTGTTACAGCGCAAATCCTCTGTCACAGCAGAAATCGGGGGCTTTAGGATGCCAGAAAGCCGTGGATGTTGTTGTCACACTGTTATGAAGCAAAACGAACCAAACTGAACACAGGCGGTACGGTACGGTACGGTACGTCTCAGAGGTCAGATGCGAGCCAGAACTGAAAGCTGGAAGGCCTGGGAAGAGCCAGAGGCCGCAACAACATCGAGGTGACGTCGAAGACCTTGCCCTGGTCGGGTTTGGCCCTCAGGTCGCCGGCGTATTTGTTGCGGACGGCGTCCTTCAGGAACCTCTCCAGGAAGGTCCTCGTGCGGGGCGTCACGGTCACGGGGTCGGCGTGCGGGGCTGGCTGCAGGGAGACTGCCAGCTCCCGGCGCTCCTCGGTCCAAGTCCAGGCGCAGCCGATGCGCTTCCCGAGGCGGCGCGTGGCGTTGCGGGCTCGGCTCCACAGCGAGGCAAAGTCCCCGCCGTCTCGGCTGAACTCGCCCTCCAGCGAGCCGCTCAGGAAGGTGGCCAAGTCACGTCCGGTGGGTTGCCTGCCGATCCTCTTGCGGGCGGTCTCCTCCAGGGCGCTGGCGGCGATGATACTTACCGTCGCGTCCGGGCAGCTGCTGCAGCTGGATGGCGTCGGGGGCGAGGAGGCATCCTCGAACCCCTCCGGCGGTGGGGCACGGACCCGAAGGCGTTGGAAATGTCCAGCCACGCCACCGCGCACTGCTTCCTGGTCCTCCGGGCGTTGTCCAGGGCCATCTGGAGGGTGAAATTGCCCTCCAGATGGCAGATGCTGGACGTGACGTCGGAGGCAGCCAGGTGGATGGGCCTGCGTTTTAACGTCGCCAAGTGCGCTTCCCTGCACGTCGACGGGAAGCAGAAGAGCCGCGTCCTGGACTCCACCCTCACGATCCAGGGCCAGGCGATGCGGCACCTGCGCGACGGGGAGGCCTACTGCCACCTGGGGACGCCCACCGGCCACCGGGCCAGGCAGACGCCGGAGGAAACCATCAACGGCATCGTGCAGGACGCGCACAAACTGGACTCGTCCCTGCTGGCCCCGTGGCAGAAGATCGACGCGGTGAACACTTTCCTCATCCCCCGCGTCGCGTTCGTCCTGAGAGGCTCGGCGGTCCCCAAGACCCCCCTCAAGAAGGCGGACGCCGAGATCCGACGGCTGCTCAAGAAGTGGCTGCACCTGCCGCTGCGGGCCAGCAACGAGGTCCTGCACATCCCCTACCGGCAGGGGGGTGCCAACGTGCCCCGCATGGGAGACCTCGGCGACATCGCCGTGGTCACCCACGCCTTCCGCCTCCTGACCTGCCCGGACGCGACGGTAAGTATCATCGCCGCCAGCGCCCTGGAGGAGACCGCCCGCAAGAGGATCGGCAGGCAACCCACCGGACGTGACTTGGCCACCTTCCTGAGCGGCTCGCTGGAGGGCGAGTTCAGCCGAGACGGCGGGGACTTTGCCTCGCTGTGGAGCCGAGCCCGCAACGCCACGCGCCGCCTCGGGAAGCGCATCGGCTGCGCCTGGACTTGGACCGAGGAGCGCCGGGAG
Source organism: Alligator mississippiensis (assembly GCF_030867095.1). Classification (NCBI taxonomy): domain Eukaryota; kingdom Metazoa; phylum Chordata; order Crocodylia; family Alligatoridae; genus Alligator; species Alligator mississippiensis. The sequence continues at coordinate 465,582,965 of NC_081824.1, read as the reverse complement.
CTGGCAGTCTCCCTGCAGCCAGCCCCGCACGCCGACTCCGTGACCGTGACGCCCCGCACGAGGACCTTCCTGGAGAGGTTCCTGAAGGACGCCGTCCGCAACAAATACGCCGGCGACCTGAGGGCCAAACCCGACCAGGGCAAGGTCTTCGACGTCACCTCGAAGTGGGACGCCAGCAACCACTTCATGCCCAGCGGGAGCTTCACGCGCTTCGCGGACTGGCGCTTCCTCCACCGCGCCCGCCTCAACTGCCTGCCTCTCAACGGGGCCGTCCGCTTCGGCCACCGGGACAAGAGGTGCCGACGGTGCGGCTACGCGGCCGAGACCCTCCCCCACGTGCTGTGCAGCTGCAAGCCGCACGCCAGGGCCTGGCAGCTCCGCCACAACGCCGTCCAGGACCGGCTGGTGAGGGCCATCCCGGCCGCCGCGGGGCAGGTCTCCGTCAACCGCACCGTCCCGGGCTGCGAGAGCCAGATGCGCCCCGACATCGTGATCACCGACGAGGAGGCCAAGAAGATCACCATCGTGGACGTCACCATCCCGTTCGAGAACCGGCGCCAAGCCTTCGCCGACGCCCGGGCTCGCAAGCGGGAGAAGTACGCCCCGCTGGCCGACACCTTGAGGGGCCGCGGCTACGACGTGACGGTCGACGCGCTCATCGTGGGGACGCTCGGAGCCTGGGACCCCAGTAACGAGAGCGTCCTGCGCGCCTGCCGCGTCTCCCGCCGCTACGCCAAGCTGATGCGCTGCCTCATGGTGTCCGACACCATCCGGTGGTCCCGCGACATCTACGTGGAACACATCACGGGCCACCGCCAGTACACGGACCCCAGCAGGAGAACAGCCGCCGGACCGGACCCGGAGGGGACCGCCTGAACCGCCCCCCTCCGCAACAGACGGACCTTCGCTTCAAGAGGACTCATCAACGACGGACGACGACCCAGCGCCACCCGAAGAGGACCCCCGCGATAGACTGTATCTAGACTGAGACGCTTCATCCTCGGACCACTCCTCCCACCGTCGCGGACCATTGTCACGGGTATGTGTGTTTCTATCCTCTTTCTCTCTCAGCGTCGCGAAACCCCCCCCTCCCTCCCCCTCCCCACTCCCCTCTCCCCTTACCCCCGGGCTTAGTTGGCTAACTTTGTATCGCATGTAACCTAGGTGCGTTCCCAACCTCACCCCCATCCTTCTATTGTTAGTCCCTCGCCCGGGCGTTCTGTATTTCCCTATCGGCTTTGTCATCTTTTTTTGGATTTACCATCCTTACCATTTACTGATAAAAGTCAATCTGTTCTTACGTTCTCGATGCGAGGACTGACGCATTGAACGCATTTTCCGGTGCCGGGAGCGGAACTCGGAGCTTGCTCCATCCACTCCACACGTCGGCCCGGTTTTGCAGTTTAATTGCTGAAAAAGACAGAGAAACACTTACTTTCGCCCCGCGCCCGGCCTGGTATTGCAGTACTTCCAGGACCGGCGCCAACCCAGTCCGGCAGACTGCCGGAACTATAGAGACAAAAAGTGAGCTGACTAGCAGCTTGCTTTTCTTTCTCCTGCTGCAGCGAGGGTTCTCGTCAGTCATGACGGGCTAGAGAAGGCGGTGCCGCCAGTACGTCCGAAAGGGTATCCGGTTGCGCAAGCGACCGTGCTTCCCAGGTTAGTAGCCAAAGGGTGCTCTGGCTCGCCGGACCCCGATAAAGCGAAAACCCCAGCTCGGGCTAGTAGCCGAAGACCTCGGTCGGTAGGCGAACGCCAGGGTTCGGAGGACGGAACGTGGAGCAACACCCCCAGGTCTCAAGGACGCCCTGATCCACTGTCGAGAACGCTCGAGGCACGGAGACCCCAGCTAGGGCGGAACGTCGACTACGGATCCCGGAGGACCCTCCCAGGAGGGTAGACCAGCGAACCCGAGCCGGCGAAGAACCCCGACGCACCCCCCCACGATGTCGGGACCCCGACAGGCGGCGGCGGACCCCCGACCATCGATCGACCCCCGGAGGCAGAGAGACTCTCAAAGCCCGGAACCCCGGCTGACGAGAGCCGCCTCCCGGCGGAGGACCCCGGAGCCCGAGGACGCCCCCCGGACAACGACGGAGCGTCCCGTGCGACAGCGGAGCCCTCCGGACCCCCACGGCGCCCCGGTGACGACGACGGGCCCCGAACGGCGACGGCCCCCGGACCCCGGCGGCCCCGAGGACGCCCCCCCCAAGGGTCTCCCCACGCTGGTGGAGGAGCCCCGAACCCCCCCGATGCCGGACCCCCCCACGGACGACCCAGGGGAAGGAGCAGACGTGACGGCGCTCACGTTCCTCCCCTTCCCTCTTCCGGGCAAGCTGTTCTGCCCGACCTGCCACCCGCCGAGACAGTACAGGTCGCACGGCGACATGAACAAGCACCTGCGGCGCTTCCACCAGCTGCGCCTAGCTTTTTACTGCTCCCTCTGCGGCACCGAATACGAGGCCTTGAAACTCCTCAAGAACCACCAGAAGGTATGCCAAGGCCACGGAGCAGAGAGGAGACCCGGCACGCTGGTGAGGTCCGCCGCCCCGGCCCGGCGCACCCAGGCCGCGGCGCGGAGACCCGCCAGACCGGCCACCCCGCCGACAACCCCACCGGACCAGACCTCCGAGGACCGCCCTACGGAGAGACCTGCCCCGACGACGCCACCGTGCAGGCCTCCGCCCAGGGTCCCCCGACCGAACGCGACGCCCCGACCGGACAGCCCTCCACCGGGACCCCCGGGGCCACCCGAGGCCCCCGCCCCGCCGAGGATTCCGGAGCCGCCGGGAGGAACCGAGCCGCCGGGCGCCCTCCGGCCCCCGAGCGTGCCGGAATCTCCCGGTGCGGAGCCCTCCCCGCAGCAGAGGATGCCCTCTCCATGGCAGACCCTCTGGCTGGAGGAGCTCTCCCAGGCCACCACCTTCGAGGCTTTCGAGGCCTCGGTGGCCCGGCTCACAGAGGAGCTCTCGGCGGCCGCCCGGCCCGGCCAACCCCGAGGAAACAACAACAGACCGGCGACGCGACGAGACCACAGGCCCCAACCGCAGAGGCGACCCAGGCGCCAGCGCTACGACCCGGCGGCGGCCTCCCGGATCCAGAAGCTGTACCGGGCCAACCGTCCCAAGGCGGTGAGAGAAATCCTGGAGGGACCCTCGGCCTTCTGCCAGGTCCCCCGGGAGGCTCTCTTCAGATATTTCAGCAGGGTCTTCAACCCTCCAACGGATGCCGCCACCCCACGCCCCGCGACCGTCGAAGCGCTGACCCCCGTGCCCCCGGCGGAGGGGTTCGAGGACGCCTTCACGCCGCAGGAGGTGGAAGCCCGCCTGAAGAGGACCAGGGACACCGCCCCCGGCAAGGACGGGATCAGGTACGGTCTCCTTAAAAAACGTGACCCGGGCTGCCTTGTTCTTTCTGTTCTCTTCAACAGGTGCAGAGAGTTCCGGCGCACGCCCGCCGCCTGGAAGAGGGCCATGACGGTCCTCATCCACAAGAAGGGAGACCCGAACGACCCGGGCAACTGGCGACCCATCACCCTGTGCTCCACCGTCGCGAAACTCTACGCCGGCTGCCTGGCGGGCCGCATCGCCGACTGGGCGGTGACCGGCGGAGCCGTCAGCCGAAGCCAGAAGGGCTTCATGTCCACGGAGGGCTGCTACGAGCACAATTTCACCCTCCAGATGGCCCTGGACAACGCCCGGAGGACCAAGAAGCAGTGCGCGGTGGCGTGGCTGGACATTTCCAACGCCTTCGGGTCCGTGCCCCACCGCCACATCTTCGACACCCTCCGCGAGCTGGGCCTGCCGGACGGCGTCACCAACCTGGTGCGCGAGCTCTACCACGGCTGCACCACAACCGTCCGCGCCACCGACGGGGAGACCGCGGAGATCCCCATCCGGTCGGGAGTGAGGCAGGGCTGCCCCCTCAGCCCCATCATCTTCAACCTGGCCATGGAACCGCTCCTTCGAGCCGTGGCGGGCGGCCCCGGCGGGCTCGACCTCTACGGCGAGAAGCTGAGCGTCCTGGCCTACGCCGACGACCTCGTGCTCCTCGCCCCCGACGCCACCCAGCTGCAGCAGATGCTGGACGTGACGTCGGAGGCGGCCAGGTGGATGGGCCTGCGTTTCAACGTCGCCAAGTGCGCTTCCCTGCACGTCGACGGGAAGCAGAAGAGCCGCGTCCTGGACTCCACCGTCACGATCCAGGGCCAGGCGATGCGGCACCTGCGCGACGGAGAGGCCTACTGCCACCTGGGGACGCCCACCGGCCACCGGGCCAGGCAGACGCCGGAGGAAACCATCAACGGCATCGTGCAGGACGCGCACAAACTGGACTCGTCCCTGCTGGCCCCGTGGCAGAAGATCGACGCGGTGAACACTTTCCTCATCCCCCGCGTCGCATTCGTCCTGAGAGGCTCGGCGGTCCCCAAGACCCCCCTCAAGAAGGCGGACGCCGAGATCCGACGGCTGCTCAAGAAGTGGCTGCACCTGCCGCTGCGGGCCAGCAACGAGGTCCTGCACATCCCCTACCGGCAGGGGGGTGCCAACGTGCCCCGCATGGGAGACCTCGGCGACATCGCCGTGGTCACCCACGCCTTCCGCCTCCTGACCTGCCCGGACGCGACGGTAAGTATCATCGCCGCCAGCGCCCTGGAGGAGACCGCCCGCAAGAGGATCGGCAGGCAACCCACCGGACGTGACTTGGCCACCTTCCTGAGCGGCTCGCTGGAGGGCGAGTTCAGCCGAGACGGCGGGGACTTTGCCTCGCTGTGGAGCCGAGCCCGCAACGCCACGCGCCGCCTCGGGAAGCGCATCGGCTGCGCCTGGACTTGGACCGAGGAGCGCCGGGAGCTGGCAGTCTCCCTGCAGCCAGCCCCGCACGCCGACTCCGTGACCGTGACGCCCCGCACGAGGACCTTCCTGGAGAGGTTCCTGAAGGACGCCGTCCGCAACAAATACGCCGGCGACCTGAGGGCCAAACCCGACCAGGGCAAGGTCTTCGACGTCACCTCGAAGTGGGACGCCAGCAACCACTTCATGCCCAGCGGGAGCTTCACGCGCTTCGCGGACTGGCGCTTCCTCCACCGCGCCCGCCTCAACTGCCTGCCTCTCAACGGGGCCGTCCGCTTCGGCCACCGGGACAAGAGGTGCCGCCGGTGCGGCTACGCGGCCGAGACCCTCCCCCACGTGCTGTGCAGCTGCAAGCCGCACGCCAGGGCCTGGCAGCTCCGCCACAACGCCGTCCAGGACCGGCTGGTGAGGGCCATCCCGGCCGCCGCGGGGCAGGTCTCCGTCAACCGCACCGTCCCGGGCTGCGAGAGCCAGATGCGCCCCGACATCGTGATCACCGACGAGGAGGCCAAGAAGATCACCATCGTGGACGTCACCATCCCGTTCGAGAACCGGCGCCAAGCCTTCGCCGACGCCCGGGCTCGCAAGCGGGAGAAGTACGCCCCGCTGGCCGACACCTTGAGGGGCCGCGGCTACGACGTGACGGTCGACGCGCTCATCGTGGGGACGCTCGGAGCCTGGGACCCCAGTAACGAGAGCGTCCTGCGCGCCTGCCGCGTCTCCCGCCGCTACGCCAAGCTGATGCGCTGCCTCATGGTGTCCGACACCATCCGGTGGTCCCGCGACATCTACGTGGAACACATCACGGGCCACCGCCAGTACACGGACCCCAGCAGGAGAACAGCCGCCGGACCGGACCCGGAGGGGACCGCCTGAACCGCCCCCCTCCGCAACAGACGGACCTTCGCTTCAAGAGGACTCATCAACGACGGACGACGACCCAGCGCCACCCGAAGAGGACCCCCGCGATAGACTGTATCTAGACTGAGACGCTTCATCTTCGGACCACTTCTCCCACCGTCGCGGACCATTGTCACGGGTATGTGTGTTTCTATCCTCTTTCTCTCTCAGCGTCGCGAAACCCCCCCCTCCCTCCCCCTCCCCACTCCCCTCTCCCCTTACCCCCGGGCTTAGTTGGCTAACTTTGTATCGCATGTAACCTAGGTGCGTTCCCAACCTCACCCCCATCCTTTTATTGTTAGTCCCTCGCCCGGGCGTTCTGTATTTCCCTATCGGCTTTGTCATCTTTTTTGGATTTACCATCCTTACCATTTACTGATAAAAGTCAATCTGTTCTTATCAGTTTAATATCTGATATGTCCTCGATGTGAGGACTTTATATTAAATGGATTTTTGGAACTGGGAGATGGACTCGGAGCTTGCTCCATCCACTCCACGCATCGGCCTGGTATTGCAGTGCCTCCAGGAGCGGTGCACCTCCCCTCGGGGAGAACTTGCTGCTGTCAAAAAGTAGATCTCGTTGCTTCTTCGGAGACATCTGGGGGGGCTGGTGCTGGGCAGGGACCCCCGGCAGTCTGGCAGGCAGGCTACTACTTGTCCGAAGCCTTCAAGAGGACGGGGTGGCTAGCTGTCCGGAAGAAAGCAGTCCCTCTGCCTGCACGTGGATGGAGAGCGCGGTCAGCAGCGTGCAGCTGAGGGGGGTGTCAGGGGCAGCCTGCTTGGTGACCCCCTGCAAACAGCTCTGTTACAGCGCAAATCCTCTGTCACAGCAGAAATCGGGGGCTTTAGGATGCCAGAAAGCCGTGGATGTTGTTGTCACACTGTTATGAAGCAAAACGAACCAAACTGAACACAGGCGGTACGGTACGGTACGGTACGTCTCAGAGGTCAGATGCGAGCCAGAACTGAAAGCTGGAAGGCCTGGGAAGAGCCAGAGGCCGCAACAACATCGAGGTGACGTCGAAGACCTTGCCCTGGTCGGGTTTGGCCCTCAGGTCGCCGGCGTATTTGTTGCGGACGGCGTCCTTCAGGAACCTCTCCAGGAAGGTCCTCGTGCGGGGCGTCACGGTCACGGGGTCGGCGTGCGGGGCTGGCTGCAGGGAGACTGCCAGCTCCCGGCGCTCCTCGGTCCAAGTCCAGGCGCAGCCGATGCGCTTCCCGAGGCGGCGCGTGGCGTTGCGGGCTCGGCTCCACAGCGAGGCAAAGTCCCCGCCGTCTCGGCTGAACTCGCCCTCCAGCGAGCCGCTCAGGAAGGTGGCCAAGTCACGTCCGGTGGGTTGCCTGCCGATCCTCTTGCGGGCGGTCTCCTCCAGGGCGCTGGCGGCGATGATACTTACCGTCGCGTCCGGGCAGCTGCTGCAGCTGGATGGCGTCGGGGGCGAGGAGGCATCCTCGAACCCCTCCGGCGGTGGGGCACGGACCCGAAGGCGTTGGAAATGTCCAGCCACGCCACCGCGCACTGCTTCCTGGTCCTCCGGGCGTTGTCCAGGGCCATCTGGAGGGTGAAATTGCCCTCCAGATGGCAGATGCTGGACGTGACGTCGGAGGCAGCCAGGTGGATGGGCCTGCGTTTTAACGTCGCCAAGTGCGCTTCCCTGCACGTCGACGGGAAGCAGAAGAGCCGCGTCCTGGACTCCACCCTCACGATCCAGGGCCAGGCGATGCGGCACCTGCGCGACGGGGAGGCCTACTGCCACCTGGGGACGCCCACCGGCCACCGGGCCAGGCAGACGCCGGAGGAAACCATCAACGGCATCGTGCAGGACGCGCACAAACTGGACTCGTCCCTGCTGGCCCCGTGGCAGAAGATCGACGCGGTGAACACTTTCCTCATCCCCCGCGTCGCGTTCGTCCTGAGAGGCTCGGCGGTCCCCAAGACCCCCCTCAAGAAGGCGGACGCCGAGATCCGACGGCTGCTCAAGAAGTGGCTGCACCTGCCGCTGCGGGCCAGCAACGAGGTCCTGCACATCCCCTACCGGCAGGGGGGTGCCAACGTGCCCCGCATGGGAGACCTCGGCGACATCGCCGTGGTCACCCACGCCTTCCGCCTCCTGACCTGCCCGGACGCGACGGTAAGTATCATCGCCGCCAGCGCCCTGGAGGAGACCGCCCGCAAGAGGATCGGCAGGCAACCCACCGGACGTGACTTGGCCACCTTCCTGAGCGGCTCGCTGGAGGGCGAGTTCAGCCGAGACGGCGGGGACTTTGCCTCGCTGTGGAGCCGAGCCCGCAACGCCACGCGCCGCCTCGGGAAGCGCATCGGCTGCGCCTGGACTTGGACCGAGGAGCGCCGGGAGCTGGCAGTCTCCCTGCAGCCAGCCCCGCACGCCGACTCCGTGACCGTGACGCCCCGCACGAGGACCTTCCTGGAGAGGTTCCTGAAGGACGCCGTCCGCAACAAATACGCCGGCGACCTGAGGGCCAAACCCGACCAGGGCAAGGTCTTCGACGTCACCTCGAAGTGGGACGCCAGCAACCACTTCATGCCCAGCGGGAGCTTCACGCGCTTCGCGGACTGGCGCTTCCTCCACCGCGCCCGCCTCAACTGCCTGCCTCTCAACGGGGCCGTCCGCTTCGGCCACCGGGACAAGAGGTGCCGACGGTGCGGCTACGCGGCCGAGACCCTCCCCCACGTGCTGTGCAGCTGCAAGCCGCACGCCAGGGCCTGGCAGCTCCGCCACAACGCCGTCCAGGACCGGCTGGTGAGGGCCATCCCGGCCGCCGCGGGGCAGGTCTCCGTCAACCGCACCGTCCCGGGCTGCGAGAGCCAGATGCGCCCCGACATCGTGATCACCGACGAGGAGGCCAAGAAGATCACCATCGTGGACGTCACCATCCCGTTCGAGAACCGGCGCCAAGCCTTCGCCGACGCCCGGGCTCGCAAGCGGGAGAAGTACGCCCCGCTGGCCGACACCTTGAGGGGCCGCGGCTACGACGTGACGGTCGACGCGCTCATCGTGGGGACGCTCGGAGCCTGGGACCCCAGTAACGAGAGCGTCCTGCGCGCCTGCCGCGTCTCCCGCCGCTACGCCAAGCTGATGCGCTGCCTCATGGTGTCCGACACCATCCGGTGGTCCCGCGACATCTACGTGGAACACATCACGGGCCACCGCCAGTACACGGACCCCAGCAGGAGAACAGCCGCCGGACCGGACCCGGAGGGGACCGCCTGAACCGCCCCCCTCCGCAACAGACGGACCTTCGCTTCAAGAGGACTCATCAACGACGGACGACGACCCAGCGCCACCCGAAGAGGACCCCCGCGATAGACTGTATCTAGACTGAGACGCTTCATCTTCGGACCACTTCTCCCACCGTCGCGGACCATTGTCACGGGTATGTGTGTTTCTATCCTCTTTCTCTCTCAGCGTCGCGAAACCCCCCCCTCCCTCCCCCTCCCCACTCCCCTCTCCCCTTACCCCCGGGCTTAGTTGGCTAACTTTGTATCGCATGTAACCTAGGTGCGTTCCCAACCTCACCCCCATCCTTTTATTGTTAGTCCCTCGCCCGGGCGTTCTGTATTTCCCTATCGGCTTTGTCATCTTTTTTGGATTTACCATCCTTACCATTTACTGATAAAAGTCAATCTGTTCTTATCAGTTTAATATCTGATATGTCCTCGATGTGAGGACTTTATATTAAATGGATTTTTGGAACTGGGAGATGGACTCGGAGCTTGCTCCATCCACTCCACGCATCGGCCTGGTATTGCAGTGCCTCCAGGAGCGGTGCACCTCCCCTCGGGGAGAACTTGCTGCTGTCAAAAAGTAGATCTCGTTGCTTCTTCGGAGACATCTGGGGGGGCTGGTGCTGGGCAGGGACCCCCGGCAGTCTGGCAGGCAGGCTACTACTTGTCCGAAGCCTTCAAGAGGACGGGGTGGCTAGCTGTCCGGAAGAAAGCAGTCCCTCTGCCTGCACGTGGATGGAGAGCGCGGTCAGCAGCGTGCAGCTGAGGGGGGTGTCAGGGGCAGCCTGCTTGGTGACCCCCTGCAAACAGCTCTGTTACAGCGCAAATCCTCTGTCACAGCAGAAATCGGGGGCTTTAGGATGCCAGAAAGCCGTGGATGTTGTTGTCACACTGTTATGAAGCAAAACGAACCAAACTGAACACAGGCGGTACGGTACGGTACGGTACGTCTCAGAGGTCAGATGCGAGCCAGAACTGAAAGCTGGAAGGCCTGGGAAGAGCCAGAGGCCGCAACAACATCGAGGTGACGTCGAAGACCTTGCCCTGGTCGGGTTTGGCCCTCAGGTCGCCGGCGTATTTGTTGCGGACGGCGTCCTTCAGGAACCTCTCCAGGAAGGTCCTCGTGCGGGGCGTCACGGTCACGGGGTCGGCGTGCGGGGCTGGCTGCAGGGAGACTGCCAGCTCCCGGCGCTCCTCGGTCCAAGTCCAGGCGCAGCCGATGCGCTTCCCGAGGCGGCGCGTGGCGTTGCGGGCTCGGCTCCACAGCGAGGCAAAGTCCCCGCCGTCTCGGCTGAACTCGCCCTCCAGCGAGCCGCTCAGGAAGGTGGCCAAGTCACGTCCGGTGGGTTGCCTGCCGATCCTCTTGCGGGCGGTCTCCTCCAGGGCGCTGGCGGCGATGATACTTACCGTCGCGTCCGGGCAGCTGCTGCAGCTGGATGGCGTCGGGGGCGAGGAGGCATCCTCGAACCCCTCCGGCGGTGGGGCACGGACCCGAAGGCGTTGGAAATGTCCAGCCACGCCACCGCGCACTGCTTCCTGGCCCTCCGGGCGTTGTCCAGGGCCATCTGGAGGGTGAAATTGCCCTCCAGATGGCAGATGCTGGACGTGACGTCGGAGGCAGCCAGGTGGATGGGCCTGCGTTTTTAACGTCGCCAAGTGCGCTTCCCTGCACGTCGACGGGAAGCAGAAGAGCCGCGTCCTGGACTCCACCCTCACGATCCAGGGCCAGGCGATGCGGCACCTGCGCGACGGGGAGGCCTACTGCCACCTGGGGACGCCCACCGGCCACCGGGCCAGGCAGACGCCGGAGGAAACCATCAACGGCATCGTGCAGGACGCGCACAAACTGGACTCGTCCCTGCTGGCCCCGTGGCAGAAGATCGACGCGGTGAACACTTTCCTCATCCCCCGCGTCGCGTTCGTCCTGAGAGGCTCGGCGGTCCCCAAGACCCCCCTCAAGAAGGCGGACGCCGAGATCCGACGGCTGCTCAAGAAGTGGCTGCACCTGCCGCTGCGGGCCAGCAACGAGGTCCTGCACATCCCCTACCGGCAGGGGGGTGCCAACGTGCCCCGCATGGGAGACCTCGGCGACATCGCCGTGGTCACCCACGCCTTCCGCCTCCTGACCTGCCCGGACGCGACGGTAAGTATCATCGCCGCCAGCGCCCTGGAGGAGACCGCCCGCAAGAGGATCGGCAGGCAACCCACCGGACGTGACTTGGCCACCTTCCTGAGCGGCTCGCTGGAGGGCGAGTTCAGCCGAGACGGCGGGGACTTTGCCTCGCTGTGGAGCCGAGCCCGCAACGCCACGCGCCGCCTCGGGAAGCGCATCGGCTGCGCCTGGACTTGGACCGAGGAGCGCCGGGAGCTGGCAGTCTCCCTGCAGCCAGCCCCGCACGCCGACTCCGTGACCGTGACGCCCCGCACGAGGACCTTCCTGGAGAGGTTCCTGAAGGACGCCGTCCGCAACAAATACGCCGGCGACCTGAGGGCCAAACCCGACCAGGGCAAGGTCTTCGACGTCACCTCGATGTTGTTGCGGCCTCTGGCTCTTCCCAGGCCTTCCAGCTTTCAGTTCTGGCTCGCATCTGACCTCTGAGACGTACCGTACCGTACCGTACCGCCTGTGTTCAGTTTGGTTCGTTTTGCTTCATAACAGTGTGACAACAACATCCACGGCTTTCTGGCATCCTAAAGCCCCCGATTTCTGCTGTGACAGAGGATTTGCGCTGTAACAGAGCTGTTTGCAGGGGGTCACCAAGCAGGCTGCCCCTGACACCCCCCTCAGCTGCACGCTGCTGACCGCGCTCTCCATCCACGTGCAGGCAGAGGGACTGCTTTCTTCCGGACAGCTAGCCACCCCGTCCTCTTGAAGGCTTCGGACAAGTAGTAGCCTGCCTGCCAGACTGCCGGGGGTCCCTGCCCAGCACCAGCCCCCCCAGATGTCTCCGAAGAAGCAACGAGATCTACTTTTTGACAGCAGCAAGTTCTCCCCGAGGGGAGGTGCACCGCTCCTGGAGGCACTGCAATACCAGGCCGATGCGTGGAGTGGATGGAGCAAGCTCCGAGTCCATCTCCCAGTTCCAAAAATCCATTTAATATAAAGTCCTCACATCGAGGACATATCAGATATTAAACTGATAAGAACAGATTGACTTTTATCAGTAAATGGTAAGGATGGTAAATCCAAAAAAGATGACAAAGCCGATAGGGAAATACAGAACGCCCGGGCGAGGGACTAACAATAGAAGGATGGGGGTGAGGTTGGGAACGCACCTAGGTTACATGCGATACAAAGTTAGCCAACTAAGCCCGGGGGTAAGGGGAGAGGGGAGTGGGGAGGGGGAGGGAGGGGGTTTCGCGACGCTGAGAGAGAAAGAGGATAGAAACACACATACCCGTGACAATGGTCCGCGACGGTGGGAGGAGTGGTCCGAAGATGAAGCGTCTCAGTCTAGATACAGTCTATCGCGGGGGTCCTCTTCGGGTGGCGCTGGGTCGTCGTCCGTCGTTGATGAGTCCTCTTGAAGCGAAGGTCCGTCTGTTGCGGAGGGGGGCGGTTCAGGCGGTCCCCTCCGGGTCCGGTCCGGCGGCTGTTCTCCTGCTGGGGTCCGTGTACTGGCGGTGGCCCGTGATGTGTTCCACGTAGATGTCGCGGGACCACCGGATGGTGTCGGACACCATGAGGCAGCGCATCAGCTTGGCGTAGCGGCGGGAGACGCGGCAGGCGCGCAGGACGCTCTCGTTACTGGGGTCCCAGGCTCCGAGCGTCCCCACGATGAGCGCGTCGACCGTCACGTCGTAGCCGCGGCCCCTCAGGGTGTCGGCCAGCGGGGCGTACTTCTCCCGCTTGCGAGCCCGGGCGTCGGTGAAGGCTTGGCGCCGGTTCTCGAACGGGATGGTGACGTCCACGATGGTGATCTTCTTGGCCTCCTCGTCGGTGATCACGATGTCGGGGCGCATCTGGCTCTCGCAGCCCGGGACGGTGCGGTTGACGGAGACCTGCCCCGCGGCGGCCGGGATGGCCCTCACCAGCCGGTCCTGGACGGCGTTGTGGCGGAGCTGCCAGGCCCTGGCGTGCGGCTTGCAGCTGCACAGCACGTGGGGGAGGGTCTCGGCCGCGTAGCCGCACCGTCGGCACCTCTTGTCCCGGTGGCCGAAGCGGACGGCCCCGTTGAGAGGCAGGCAGTTGAGGCGGGCGCGGTGGAGGAAGCGCCAGTCCGCGAAGCGCGTGAAGCTCCCGCTAGGCATGAAGTGGTTGCTGGCGTCCCACTTCGAGGTGACGTCGAAGACCTTGCCCTGGTCGGGTTTGGCCCTCAGGTCGCCGGCGTATTTGTTGCGGACGGCGTCCTTCAGGAACCTCTCCAGGAAGGTCCTCGTGCGGGGCGTCACGGTCACGGGGTCGGCGTGCGGGGCTGGCTGCAGGGAGACTGCCAGCTCCCGGCGCTCCTCGGTCCAAGTCCAGGCGCAGCCGATGCGCTTCCCGAGGCGGCGCGTGGCGTTGCGGGCTCGGCTCCACAGCGAGGCAAAGTCCCCGCCGTCTCGGCTGAACTCGCCCTCCAGCGAGCCGCTCAGGAAGGTGGCCAAGTCACGTCCGGTGGGTTGCCTGCCGATCCTCTTGCGGGCGGTCTCCTCCAGGGCGCTGGCGGCGATGATACTTACCGTCGCGTCCGGGCAGGTCAGGAGGCGGAAGGCGTGGGTGACCACGGCGATGTCGCCGAGGTCTCCCATGCGGGGCACGTTGGCACCCCCCTGCCGGTAGGGGATGTGCAGGACCTCGTTGCTGGCCCGCAGCGGCAGGTGCAGCCACTTCTTGAGCAGCCGTCGGATCTCGGCGTCCGCCTTCTTGAGGGGGGTCTTGGGGACCGCCGAGCCTCTCAGGACGAACGCGACGCGGGGGATGAGGAAAGTGTTCACCGCGTCGATCTTCTGCCACGGGGCCAGCAGGGACGAGTCCAGTTTGTGCGCGTCCTGCACGATGCCGGTGATGGTTTCCTCCGGCGTCTGCCTGGCCCGGTGGCCGGTGGGCGTCCCCAGGTGGCAGTAGGCCTCCCCGTCGCGCAGGTGCCGCATCGCCTGGCCCTGGATCGTGAGGGTGGAGTCCAGGACGCGGCTCTTCTGCTTCCCGTCGACGTGCAGGGAAGCGCACTTGGCGACGTTGAAACGCAGGCCCATCCACCTGGCCGCCTCCGACGTCACGTCCAGCATCTGCTGCAGCTGGGTGGCGTCGGGGGCGAGGAGCACGAGGTCGTCGGCGTAGGCCAGGACGCTCAGCTTCTCGCCGTAGAGGTCGAGCCCGCCGGGGCCGCCCGCCACGGCTCGAAGGAGCGGTTCCATGGCCAGGTTGAAGATGATGGGGCTGAGGGGGCAGCCCTGCCTCACTCCCGACCGGATGGGGATCTCCGCGGTCTCCCCGTCGGTGGCGCGGACGGTTGTGGTGCAGCCGTGGTAGAGCTCGCGCACCAGGTTGGTGACGCCGTCCGGCAGGCCCAGCTCGCGGAGGGTGTCGAAGATGTGGCGGTGGGGCACGGACCCGAAGGCGTTGGAAATGTCCAGCCACGCCACCGCGCACTGCTTCTTGGTCCTCCGGGCGTTGTCCAGGGCCATCTGGAGGGTGAAGTTGTGCTCGTAGCAGCCCTCCGTGGACATGAAGCCCTTCTGGCTTCGGCTGACGGCTCCGCCGGTCACCGCCCAGTCGGCGATGCGGCCCGCCAGGCAGCCGGCGTAGAGTTTCGCGACGGTGGAGCACAGGGTGATGGGTCGCCAGTTGCCCGGGTCGTTCGGGTCTCCCTTCTTGTGGATGAGGACCGTCATGGCCCTCTTCCAGGCGGCGGGCGTGCGCCGGAACTCTCTGCACCTGTTGAAGAGAACAGAAAGAACAAGGCAGCCCGGGTCACGTTTTTTAAGGAGACCGTACCTGATCCCGTCCTTGCCGGGGGCGGTGTCCCTGGTCCTCTTCAGGCGGGCTTCCACCTCCTGCGGCGTGAAGGCGTCCTCGAACCCCTCCGCCGGGGGCACGGGGGTCAGCGCTTCGACGGTCGCGGGGCGTGGGGTGGCGGCATCCGTTGGAGGGTTGAAGACCCTGCTGAAATATCTGAAGAGAGCCTCCCGGGGGACCTGGCAGAAGGCCGAGGGTCCCTCCAGGATTTCTCTCACCGCCTTGGGACGGTTGGCCCGGTACAGCTTCTGGATCCGGGAGGCCGCCGCCGGGTCGTAGCGCTGGCGCCTGGGTCGCCTCTGCGGTTGGGGCCTGTGGTCTCGTCGCGTCGCCGGTCTGTTGTTGTTTCCTCGGGGTTGGCCGGGCCGGGCGGCCGCCGAGAGCTCCTCTGTGAGCCGGGCCACCGAGGCCTCGAAAGCCTCGAAGGTGGTGGCCTGGGAGAGCTCCTCCAGCCAGAGGGTCTGCCATGGAGAGGGCATCCTCTGCTGCGGGGAGGGCTCCGCACCGGGAGATTCCGGCACGCTCGGGGGCCGGAGGGCGCCCGGCGGCTCGGTTCCTCCCGGCGGCTCCGGAATCCTCGGCGGGGCGGGGGCCTCGGGTGGCCCCGGGGGTCCCGGTGGAGGGCTGTCCGGTCGGGGCGTCGCGTTCGGTCGGGGGACCCTGGGCGGAGGCCTGCACGGTGGCGTCGTCGGGGCAGGTCTCTCCGTAGGGCGGTCCTCGGAGGTCTGGTCCGGTGGGGTTGTCGGCGGGGTGGCCGGTCTGGCGGGTCTCCGCGCCGCGGCCTGGGTGCGCCGGGCCGGGGCGGCGGACCTCACCAGCGTGCCGGGTCTCCTCTCTGCTCCGTGGCCTTGGCATACCTTCTGGTGGTTCTTGAGGAGTTTCAAGGCCTCGTATTCGGTGCCGCAGAGGGAGCAGTAAAAAGCTAGGCGCAGCTGGTGGAAGCGCCGCAGGTGCTTGTTCATGTCGCCGTGCGACCTGTACTGTCTCGGCGGGTGGCAGGTCGGGCAGAACAGCTTGCCCGGAAGAGGGAAGGGGAGGAACGTGAGCGCCGTCACGTCTGCTCCTTCCCCTGGGTCGTCCGTGGGGGGGTCCGGCATCGGGGGGGTTCGGGGCTCCTCCACCAGCGTGGGGAGACCCTTGGGGGGGGCGTCCTCGGGGCCGCCGGGGTCCGGGGGCCGTCGCCGTTCGGGGCCCGTCGTCGTCACCGGGGCGCCGTGGGGGTCCGGAGGGCTCCGCTGTCGCACGGGACGCTCCGTCGTTGTCCGGGGGGCGTCCTCGGGCTCCGGGGTCCTCCGCCGGGAGGCGGCTCTCGTCAGCCGGGGTTCCGGGCTTTGAGAGTCTCTCTGCCTCCGGGGGTCGATCGATGGTCGGGGGTCCGCCGCCGCCTGTCGGGGTCCCGACATCGTGGGGGGGTGCGTCGGGGTTCTTCGCCGGCTCGGGTTCGCTGGTCTACCCTCCTGGGAGGGTCCTCCGGGATCCGTAGTCGACGTTCCGCCCTAGCTGGGGTCTCCGTGCCTCGAGCGTTCTCGACAGTGGATCAGGGCGTCCTTGAGACCTGGGGGTGTTGCTCCACGTTCCGTCCTCCGAACCCTGGCGTTCGCCTACCGACCGAGGTCTTCGGCTACTAGCCCGAGCTGGGGTTTTCGCTTTATCGGGGTCCGGCGAGCCAGAGCACCCTTTGGCTACTAACCTGGGAAGCACGGTCGCTTGCGCAACCGGATACCCTTTCGGACGTACTGGCGGCACCGCCTTCTCTAGCCCGTCATGACTGACGAGAACCCTCGCTGCAGCAGGAGAAAGAAAAGCAAGCTGCTAGTCAGCTCACTTTTTGTCTCTATAGTTCCGGCAGTCTGCCGGACTGGGTTGGCGCCGGTCCTGGAAGTACTGCAATACCAGGCCGGGCGCGGGGCGAAAGTAAGTGTTTCTCTGTCTTTTTCAGCAATTAAACTGCAAAACCGGGCCGACGTGTGGAGTGGATGGAGCAAGCTCCGAGTTCCGCTCCCGGCACCGGAAAATGCGTTCAATGCGTCAGTCCTCGCATCGAGAACGTAAGAACAGATTGACTTTTATCAGTAAATGGTAAGGATGGTAAATCCAAAAAAGATGACAAAGCCGATAGGGAAATACAGAACGCCCGGGCGAGGGACTAACAATAAAAGGATGGGGGTGAGGTTGGGAACGCACCTAGGTTACATGCGATACAAAGTTAGCCAACTAAGCCCGGGGGTAAGGGGAGAGGGGAGTGGGGAGGGGGAGGGAGGGGGGGGTTTCGCGACGCTGAGAGAGAAAGAGGATAGAAACACACATACCCGTGACAATGGTCCGCGACGGTGGGAGAAGTGGTCCGAAGATGAAGCGTCTCAGTCTAGATACAGTCTATCGCGGGGGTCCTCTTCGGGTGGCGCTGGGTCGTCGTCCGTCGTTGATGAGTCCTCTTGAAGCGAAGGTCCGTCTGTTGCGGAGGGGGGCGGTTCAGGCGGTCCCCTCCGGGTCCGGTCCGGCGGCTGTTCTCCTGCTGGGGTCCGTGTACTGGCGGTGGCCCGTGATGTGTTCCACGTAAATGTCGCGGGACCACCGGATGGTGTCGGACACCATGAGGCAGCGCATCAGCTTGGCGTAGCGGCGGGAGACGCGGCAGGCGCGCAGGACGCTCTCGTTACTGGGGTCCCAGGCTCCGAGCGTCCCCACGATGAGCGCGTCGACCGTCACGTCGTAGCCGCGGCCCCTCAAGGTGTCGGCCAGCGGGGCGTACTTCTCCCGCTTGCGAGCCCGGGCGTCGGTGAAGGCTTGGCGCCGGTTCTCGAACGGGATGGTGACGTCCACGATGGTGATCTTCTTGGCCTCCTCGTCGGTGATCACGATGTCGGGGCGCATCTGGCTCTCGCAGCCCGGGACGGTGCGGTTGACGGAGACCTGCCCCGCGGCGGCCGGGATGGCCCTCACCAGCCGGTCCTGGACGGCGTTGTGGCGGAGCTGCCAGGCCCTGGCGTGCGGCTTGCAGCTGCACAGCACGTGGGGGAGGGTCTCGGCCGCGTAGCCGCACCGGCGGCACCTCTTGTCCCGGTGGCCGAAGCGGACGGCCCCGTTGAGAGGCAGGCAGTTGAGGCGGGCGCGGTGGAGGAAGCGCCAGTCCGCGAAGCGCGTGAAGCTCCCGCTGGGCATGAAGTGGTTGCTGGCGTCCCACTTCGAGGTGACGTCGAAGACCTTGCCCTGGTCGGGTTTGGCCCTCAGGTCGCCGGCGTATTTGTTGCGGACGGCGTCCTTCAGGAACCTCTCCAGGAAGGTCCTCGTGCGGGGCGTCACGGTCACGGAGTCGGCGTGCGGGGCTGGCTGCAGGGAGACTGCCAGCTCCCGGCGCTCCTCGGTCCAAGTCCAGGCGCAGCCGATGCGCTTCCCGAGGCGGCGCGTGGCGTTGCGGGCTCGGCTCCACAGCGAGGCAAAGTCCCCGCCGTCTCGGCTGAACTCGCCCTCCAGCGAGCCGCTTAGGAAGGTGGCCAAGTCACGTCCGGTGGGTTGCCTGCCGATCCTCTTGCGGGCGGTCTCCTCCAGGGCGCTGGCGGCGATGATACTTACCGTCGCGTCCGGGCAGGTCAGGAGGCGGAAGGCGTGGGTGACCACGGCGATGTCGCCGAGGTCTCCCATGCGGGGCACGTTGGCACCCCCCTGCCGGTAGGGGATGTGCAGGACCTCGTTGCTGGCCCGCAGCGGCAGGTGCAGCCACTTCTTGAGCAGCCGTCGGATCTCGGCGTCCGCCTTCTTGAGGGGGGTCTTGGGGACCGCCGAGCCTCTCAGGACGAACGCGACGCGGGGGATGAGGAAAGTGTTCACCGCGTCGATCTTCTGCCACGGGGCCAGCAGGGACGAGTCCAGTTTGTGCGCGTCCTGCACGATGCCGTTGATGGTTTCCTCCGGCGTCTGCCTGGCCCGGTGGCCGGTGGGCGTCCCCAGGTGGCAGTAGGCCTCCCCGTCGCGCAGGTGCCGCATCGCCTGGCCCTGGATCGTGAGGGTGGAGTCCAGGACGCGGCTCTTCTGCTTCCCGTCGACGTGCAGGGAAGCGCACTTGGCGACGTTAAAACGCAGGCCCATCCACCTGGCTGCCTCCGACGTCACGTCCAGCATCTGCCATCTGGAGGGCAATTTCACCCTCCAGATGGCCCTGGACAACGCCCGGAGGACCAGGAAGCAGTGCGCGGTGGCGTGGCTGGACATTTCCAACGCCTTCGGGTCCGTGCCCCACCGCCGGAGGGGTTCGAGGATGCCTCCTCGCCCCCGACGCCATCCAGCTGCAGCAGCTGCCCGGACGCGACGGTAAGTATCATCGCCGCCAGCGCCCTGGAGGAGACCGCCCGCAAGAGGATCGGCAGGCAACCCACCGGACGTGACTTGGCCACCTTCCTGAGCGGCTCGCTGGAGGGCGAGTTCAGCCGAGACGGCGGGGACTTTGCCTCGCTGTGGAGCCGAGCCCGCAACGCCACGCGCCGCCTCGGGAAGCGCATCGGCTGCGCCTGGACTTGGACCGAGGAGCGCCGGGAGCTGGCAGTCTCCCTGCAGCCAGCCCCGCACGCCGACCCCGTGACCGTGACGCCCCGCACGAGGACCTTCCTGGAGAGGTTCCTGAAGGACGCCGTCCGCAACAAATACGCCGGCGACCTGAGGGCCAAACCCGACCAGGGCAAGGTCTTCGACGTCACCTCGATGTTGTTGCGGCCTCTGGCTCTTCCCAGGCCTTCCAGCTTTCAGTTCTGGCTCGCATCTGACCTCTGAGACGTACCGTACCGTACCGTACCGCCTGTGTTCAGTTTGGTTCGTTTTGCTTCATAACAGTGTGACAACAACATCCACGGCTTTCTGGCATCCTAAAGCCCCCGATTTCTGCTGTGACAGAGGATTTGCGCTGTAACAGAGCTGTTTGCAGGGGGTCACCAAGCAGGCTGCCCCTGACACCCCCCTCAGCTGCACGCTGCTGACCGCGCTCTCCATCCACGTGCAGGCAGAGGGACTGCTTTCTTCCGGACAGCTAGCCACCCCGTCCTCTTGAAGGCTTCGGACAAGTAGTAGCCTGCCTGCCAGACTGCCGGGGGTCCCTGCCCAGCACCAGCCCCCCCAGATGTCTCCGAAGAAGCAACGAGATCTACTTTTTGACAGCAGCAAGTTCTCCCCGAGGGGAGGTGCACCGCTCCTGGAGGCACTGCAATACCAGGCCGATGCGTGGAGTGGATGGAGCAAGCTCCGAGTCCATCTCCCAGTTCCAAAAATCCATTTAATATAAAGTCCTCACATCGAGGACATATCAGATATTAAACTGATAAGAACAGATACTACACTTGATCTTAGCCAAAAGGCCGAGAAGCGATACTGTGAGCCCCTCGGAAACCTCGGGGCCCCCATGGGCAGCCCTCCCAAACACACCGCAAGCTGCCACAGAGGCCCCTCCGCTCACAGTCATCGCCTGCAGCTTCTGGCGCCACAAACCCACACGGAAAAGTCCTTCCGCAATATCTCGTGCCCAACAGGTCTGAAGCACCCCCCCCACCCTCCCCCACGTAGCCCAAAGGTCCCCCCATTCATGCCCTCTCAACACTGCCCTGCCTCTCGCCTCCTCCTCGCTGGCCATGAGAGGAGAGATGATTTGCTCAAAGCCCGAGCGAGCACGATGACGACACCATCTCGCGGGGCGTTCCTCCAGCTCTGCTCTCGCCGCCAGCAGCAGCAGCAGCACCAAGCCCCTGAGCAGACAGGGGTACACTGGGAGCCCTTGTCAAAGGGGCAGGGATCAAAAGGGCAGCTGCTGATCCGAGGGAGAACGGGCTCTAATCCCTGAGGGGCAATGCGCTTCACTGGTCGGTGCCACCGTGCTTAGTGGCAGAGTGGGAATGTACTTCAGTTGTGCTTGAACACTGTTAATCACTGAGTGTGAGCCCACCCGGTTGTATTTGAACAGGAACACCCTTAATTGTTGCCTGTGAGAGTGTGATTGTGCTTCAGTTGTGCTTGAACACCCGTTAATCACTGAGTGTGAGCCCACCCACCGGTATTTGAACGGGAACACCCTTAATTGTTGCCTGTGAGACCGTGATTGTGCTTCAGTTGCGCTTGAACACCCGTTAATCACTGTGTGAGCCCACCCACCCGTATAATGGGAACACTCTTAATTGTTGCCTGTGAGAGTGTGAGTGTCTGCACTTGTGCTTGAACACCCGTTAATCACTGAGTGTGAGCCCACCCACCGGTATAATGGGAACACCCTCAATTGTTGCCTGTGAGAGTGTGAGTGTCTGCAGTTGTGCTTGAACACCCGTTAATCACTGTGTGAGCCCACCCACCCGTATAATGGGAACACTCTTAATTGTTGCCTGCGAGAGTGTGAGTGTCTGCAGTTGTGCTTGAACACCCGTTAATCACTGAGTGCGAACCCACCCACCGGTAGTGGAAGAGGAACACCCTTAATTGTTGCCTGTGAGAGTGTGAGTGTCTGCAGTTGTGCTTGAACACCCGTTAATCACTGAGTGCGAACCCACCCACCGGTAGTGGAACAGGAACACCCTTAATTGTTGCCTGTGAGAGTGTGAGTGTCTGCAGTTGTGCTTGAACACCTGTTAATCACTGAGCGCAAACCCACCCACCGGTAGTGGAACAGGAACACCCTTAATTGTTGCCTGTGAGACTGTGATTGTGCTTCAGTTGTGATTGAACACCCATTAATCACTGAGCGCGAACCCACCCACCGGTAGTGGAACAGGAACACCCTTAATTGTTGCCTGTGAGAGTGTGAGTGTCTGCAGTTGTGCTCGAACACCTGTTAATCACTGAGCGCGAACCCACCCACCGGTAGTGGAACAGGAACACCCTTAATTGTTGCCTGTGAGACTGTGATTGTGCTTCAGTTGTGATTGAACACCCTTTAATCACTGAGCGCGAACCCACCCACCGGTAGTGGAACAGGAACACCCTTAATTGTTGCCTGTGAGAGTGTGAGTGTCTGCAGTTGTGCTCGAACACCTGTTAATCACTGAGCGCGAACCCACCCACCGGTAGTGGAACAGGAACACCCTTAATTGTTGCCTGTGAAGGAGCTGCGGACGACTGAAACAGAGCAAAACCTTCCTTTCCAGTTTCGGCTGCAGCGCCTCTCCTTTGCTTCGTCTTCGTTGTTCTCAGCTAGCTCACAGCTAACAACTAGAACAGGGTTGCACGTGATTGCGCTTCACTGTTTCTGTGCACACACGTAATTGTGTCTCAGTGGACATCGCTGTTGCGTGAAAATGCACTTAATCGCACAAAGTGGACGCTGAATGAACACGCTTAACGGCTGTGCAGGCACGAGCCGAGAACGACTTGAAGGTGGCAGCTCCTTTCCAGTTTGGGGCGCGGAGCCTCTGCTTTGCCTCATTTGAGGCGTTCTCAGCGTGCTCGCACCCCGCCGTCCCAACGGAGCTGCTGCTCCCCTTTGGAAAAGGCCCCTTTCCTCTCGGCTGTCACGAGCAGCCTCTGGGCCCAGCAACCTGGGGAGAAATCCCTCTCGCAACACCGCCCTCGGCACTGGCGTCTCCCTCGCTCGTGTATCCCAAAGATTCCTGCCCCCTCAACGCTGCCCTGCCTCTCGCCTCCTGGCTGGCTGCGTGAGGAGAGGAGACGAGACTGAGACAGAGACACGCAGGATCTGCATGAAGGCAGTGCAACGCCCCAACGTGATGACGACATCCTGACTTGAACCCTCCCCTGGCGAGGGGACTGTGCCTCTGGCCGCCCGCCCTCTCCTCTGCCCGGCCCTACTTCCTCCAGGAGCACGCGCGACACGAGCAGGGGACCGACCCCACACAGGGACCCTGCGCTTACTGGAAGGCGGTGTCAACACAGTGCGCGTTAAATACACAGCTGGAACTGACAGTCAGAAGTCTTCAACGGGACGGGAGGCTGTCAGTCTCCCTGTATGCTGCAAATACCGCGGCACTGCCAGGACGGTAAGCGGGGCCCGTGAAATGCCCAGCGCTGTCAGCGATAACACCAGTTCAGAAACTGACTTTTGGGGGCCTCGAAGGTTCGCGGAACTCATCAGTTCAGGACCTGCCAGCAAACGTCACAACCACAGCAACAAAAATAACAACAGTTCGTAGATTCATAGATGTTAGGGTCGCAAGGGACCTCAATAGATCATCAAGTCCGACCCCCTGCCTAGGCAGGAAAGAGTGCTGGGTCTAGATGACCCCAGCTAGATGCCTATCCAACCTCCTCTTGAAGACCCCCAGGGTAGGGGAGAGCACCACCTCCCTTGGGAGCCCGTTCCAGACCTTGGCCACTCGAACTGTGAAGAAGTTCTTCCTCAGTTAGACGCGGGAGCGGCGAGAGACGCGCGGGTGAAAGCTCGCTGCGCCCCCGCTCCCCCGAAGCCCCCCAGAAACCCTCCAGCAGCCGCGGAGCCCCCCCGCTGACCCCCAGCGCAGCCGGGGTAAGCGGGGCCCGTGGAGAGAAGGGGCTAACCCCTTAGTGTGTGTGTGGGAGGCAGCGGCTGAGTGGAGCCGGGCCGGGTCAAGCCCCGCCCAGGCCCCTACTTCGCCCAGCCCCCCAGGGAGCCACGCGACCGGAGCCGCACGAACAGGCTGCACAAACAGGCGCGCTTCTCTGCCGGCGCGTGAGTTAGCGCGGAGTTCGCGCGGAAGGGCGCACGGGAGGGCGCCAGACCCTGCCTGCGCACCCCCCAGGGTAGACAGTCCCAGTCGTAGCCAGCCTACCAGAGGCATGACACGGATGGGCACGCGCCGCACCCCGAGGGTCCCCTCGGGCTCCGCGGCCCCCCCCCCCGGCACCTCAGAGACGGCCACCCAGACGGAGCCCCTGGTCCCGGGCTCCACGCAGACGGAGCCCCTGGCTCTCGGCTGCGGGGGCTGCCTGTCCCTTTTTCAGGCTCTGGGGCCTGGGAGCATGGCGACCTTCCCTTGCGGGGTCTGCTCCATTTTGGGGTCTCTGGCGCGCCAGCTGGAGGAGCTCCAGGCCACAGTCCACAGACTGCGTGCCATCAGGGACTGCGAGCAGGAGATAGACTCCTACTGCCAGGCCCTTCTCCCCCGGGAGGCAGGGGGTAGATCACAGTCTCCCTCCAGGCCAGAGGAGGACTCTGGGACCTCCTGCTGTGTCCAGCCAGGGGCATGGACCAAGGTGGTCAAGGGCCCTAAGGCCCGCCGCACCAAGGCCCCTCCCTCACCAGAACTGAGCAACAGGTACGCACCTCTTGCTGCCCCGGCAGAGCCTGCCGAGTTGCCGGCCCCCACAGGCAACACGGGCCCAACTGCAGCTCCCGCCCCTGCTCTCCCCAAGACAAAACGTAAGGTGTTTGTTGTGGGAGACTCCCTCCTGAGGGGGACGGAGGGGCCAATCTGCCACCCCAACCCCTTAGCCCGGCAAGTCTGCTGCTTCCCAGGGGCCCGCATCCGGGACATTGCGGAGAGGATCCCAAAGCTCCTCAAACCCACAGACCACTATCCCATGCTCCTTATTCATGTGGGCACCAATGACACGGCTCGGAGCGCTCCCAGCCAGGTCATGAGGCGCTACAGGGATTTGGGAGCGGGGCTAAAGGGTCTGGGGGCACAGGTGGTGTTCTCGTCGATCCTCCCAGTCTCAGGCTATGGGCTGAGGAGGGACAGGAGGATCTATGTGGTCAACCAAAGACTGCGGCGCTGGTGTCGTCAGGAAGGCTTTGGCTTTCATGACCACAGCCCGCTCTTTGGCGAGAGAGGCAGCGAGCTGCTGGGAAGAGATGGTCTCCACCTCTCTCCCCTAGGGAGGAGGCTCTTCTCAGCCAGACTGGCTGACCTGCTCCACCGGGCTTTAAACTAAGCCCGCTGGGGGACGGGGGGACTACCGTCACTGCTGGCCCGCTGAGCAATCCTTGCAAAGCCAGCGGATCACGGCACTCAAGGGAGCCCACCCCTGCCCCAGCCCTGGTAAAATCTGTGGGCAAGGAAGGAGCCCCCCAGGGGGCACTTGCCTGCCTGTACACTAATGCCAGGAGCTTGGGGAATAAGCAGGAGGAGCTCATCCTCCTGCTCAGTGCACACAATTACGATGTCATAGGGATCACGGAGACCTGGTGGGACTCCACCCATGACTGGACCACGGGGATAGATGGCTATACCCTGTACAGGAGGGATCGTGTAGAGAAAAGGGGCGGGGGTGTAGCTCTCTATGTTAAGGAAAGCTACGCGTCCCTGCAAGCCGATATTGGCGACCAGGGTGGACGGCTGGAGACCCTCTGGGTTAAAATCCGTGGGGAACACGGCACAGGGGACACAATGGTGGGAGTCTATTACAGACCTCCCACCCAAAGTCCTGAGCTTGACCAGGAGTTTGCCCAGGAACTGGCTGAGGCAGCTTGCTCCAGGACCATGGTTGTCATGGGTGACTTCAACTACCCGGACATCTCGTGGGAGGATCGCTCAGCAAAATCTGAGCGGTCGCAGAGCTTCCTCTCGTGCGTGGATGACCTCTACCTGATTCAAGAAGTCTATGGGCCAACGAGAGGCAAAGCGCTGCTCGACCTGGTGCTGGCTACTGGGGAGGACCTAGTCGGCGACCTAGTGATCGATGGGAAGCTGGGTGACAGCGACCACGAGCTGATCACCTTCACCATCCGTCGAAAAGCTGGCAAGTCAGTCAGCAACACGGAAGTCCTTGACTTCAGGAAAGCCGACTTTGACAAGCTCAGGAGGCTTGTCAGTGAGGCCCTAAGGGACTGTGACCACAGGGACAGGGGAGTTCAAGAAGAGTGGCTGCTCCTCAAGGGAGCGATCCTCAATGCACAAACTAAGTCTATTCCATCTCGGAGGAAAGGCAGCAAGAGGGCACAGCAGCCCCCCTGGCTCTCCAGGGACCTAGCAGACCTCCTGAGGCTAAAAAGAAAGGCCTACAAAGGATGGAGCATGGGAGTCACCTCCAAGGAGGATTATTCTGCACTGGTCTGGTCCTGTAGGGAGCAGACCAGGAAAGCCAAGGCCGCAACTGAACTCCAGCTAGCTTTGAGCATCAAGGACAATAAAAAGTCCTTTTTCAGATATGTGGGGAGCCGGAGGAAAAGCAGGGGCAACGTTGGACCCCTGCTGAACCAGATGGGGCAACTGACAACTGACGCCCAGGAAAAAGCCAACCTATTAAATAGGTACTTTGCGTCGGTCTTTCATCAGCCCCATGGGACGCCCATGCCCGCTACTGGGCCGGGAAGTCCGGGTGAGGGTGATCCCCTGCCCTCCATTAATGCTGACTTCGTGAAGGAACATCTTGAGAAGCTGGATACCTTCAAGTCAGCCGGCCCTGACAATCTTCACCCCAGGGTACTCAAGGAGCTGGCGAGCATCATAGCCCAGCCTCTAGCGCGGATCTTTGAAAACTCTTGGCGCTCTGGTGTAGTGCCCGAAGACTGGAAGAAGGCCAACGTGGTGCCTATCTTCAAGAAAGGGAGGAAAGTGGATCCGGCTAACTATAGGCCCATCAGCCTGACTTCTATCCCGGGGAAGATCTTAGAAAAGTTTATTAAGGAGGCCATCCTTAATGGACTGGCCGACGCCAACATCTTAAGGGATAGCCAGCACGGGTTTGTTGCGGGTAGGTCTTGCTTGACCAATCTCATTTCCTTCTACGACCAGGTGACCTATCACCTGGACAAGGGAGATGAGATTGATGTCATATATCTTGACTTCAAAAAAGCCTTCGATCTGGTGTCCCATGATCGTCTCTTGGAGAAACTGGCCAATTGTCGCCTTGGGTCCTCCACGATCCACTGGCTGGAAAATTGGCTCCGGGGTCGGACCCAGAGGGTAGTAATTGATGGAAGTCCCTCATCGTGGTGTCCTGTGACCAGTGGGGTCCCCCAGGGCTCTGTCCTTGGACCCATACTGTTCAACATCTTCATTAATGATGTGGACACTGGAGTCAGAAGCGGACTGGCCAAGTTCGCAGATGACACCAAACTTTGGGGCAAAGCATCCACACCAGAAGACAGGCGGATGATCCAGGCTGACCTGGACAGGCTCAGCAAGTGGGCGGATGAGAATCTGATGGTGTTCAACGCCGATACATGCAAGGTTCTCCACCTTGGGGAAAAAAAACCCGCAGCATCCTTATAGGCTCGGCAGTGCTATGTTGGTTAGCACTATGGAAGAAAGAGACTTGGGGGTCATCATTGACCACAAGGTGAACATGAGCCTGCAGTGCGATGCTGCGGCTAGTAAAGCGACCAAAACGCTGGCTTGCATCCATAGATGCTTCTCAAGCAAATCCCGGGACGTCATTCTCCCCCTGTACTCGGCCTTAGTGAGGCCGCAGCTGGAGTACTGCGTCCAGTTTTGGGCTCCACAATTCAAAAAGGATGTGGAGAAGCTTGAGAGAGTCCAGAGAAGAGCCACGCGCATGATCAGAGGTCAGGGAAGCAGACCCTACGATGACAGGCTGAGAGCCCTGGGGCTCTTTAGCCTGGAAAAGCGCAGGCTCAGGGGTGATCTGATGGCCACCTACAAGTTTATCAGGGGCGACCACCAGTATCTGGGGGAACGTTTGTTCACCAGAGCGCCCCAAGGGATGATGAGGTCGAACGGTCACAAACTACTACAAGATCGTTTCAGGCTGGACATAAGGAAGAATTTCTTTACTGTCCGAGCCCCCAAGGTCTGGAACAGCCTGCCGCCGGAGGTTGTTCAAGCGCCTACATTGAACACCTTCAAGATGAAACTGGATGCTTATCTTGCTGGGATCCTATGACCCCAGCTGACGTCCTGCCCTTTCGGCGGGGGGCTGGACTCGATGATCTTCCGAGGTCCCTTCGAGCCCTAATGTCTGTGAAATCTATGAAATCTATAATGTCCAATCTAAATCTGCTCTCTGATAGCTTGCGGCCATTATTTCTTGTAACCCCCGGGGGCGCCTTGGTGAGTAAAGCCTCGCCAATTCCCTTCTGTGCCCCCATGATGACCTTATAGGCAGCCGCAAGGTCGCCTCTCAACCTTCTCTTGCAGAGACTGAAAAGGTCCAGGTTCTCTAGTCTCCCCTCGTAGGGCTTGGCCTGCAAGCCCTTAACCATACGAGTGGCCCTTCTCTGGACTCTCTCCAGGTTATCCGCATCCCTCTTGAAGTGCGGCGCCCAAAACTGCACGCAGTACTCCAACTGCGGTCTGACCAGCGCCCGATAGAGGGGATGTATCACCTCCTTGGGTCTGCTCATCATGCATCTGCTGATGCATGATAAAGTGCTGTTAGCTTTTCTGATGGCTTCGTCACACTGCCGGCTCACGTTCATCTTGGAGTCCACCAGGACTCCGAGATCCCTTTCTGCTTCCGTGCCACCCAGCAGGTCATTCCCTAGGCTGTAGGTGTGCTGGACATGTTTCCTCCCTAGGTGCAGCACTTTACATTTCTCCTTGTTGAACTGTATTCTGTTGTTTTCTGCCCGTTTGTCCAACCTGTCCAGGTCTGCTTGTAGCTGTTCCCTGCCCTCCGGCGTGTCCACTTCTCCCCACAGCTTTGTGTCATCCGCAAACTTGGACAGAGTACACTTCACTCCCTCGTCCAAGTCGCTGATGAAGAGGTTAAAGAGTATCGGTCCTAGGACCGAGCCCTGCGGGACCCCACTGCCCACACCCTTCCAGGTCGATACCGACCCATCCGCTACGACTCTCTGGGTGCGACCCTCTAGCCAGTTCGCCACCCACCGGACCGTGCAGCCATCCAAGTCACAGCCTCTTAACTTGTTCACCAGTATGGGGTGGGATACCGTATCGAAGGCCTTCCTGAAATCTAAGTAAACAACGTCAACCCCTCCTCCTGCGTCCAGGTGTTTTGTAACCTGGTCATAAAAAGAGACTAGATTGGTCAGGCACGATCTGCCTGCTACGAACCCGTGCTGGTTTCCCCTCGGCAGAATTTTTCCTGCCGGGCTCTCGCAAATGTGAGCCTTGATAATTTTTTCAAAGACTTTGCTGAGGATGGAGGTGAGACTGACTGGCCTATAGTTGCCAGTATAGTATTGCGGGGCTGGTAATATTAATACTGTGTGACGTCAAAGCAAACACCTTGTTATACGTTCAAAAAAGTCGCACGTTCCTGTATCCTACAGAGAAGCGCTGACCCACCCTCTTATCTGCTGAGCACAAATCGTGACAGAAAAATCTGGTCTCCCCAAAAGTCAAGGCCCAATTCAGAAATAGGGAAAAAACCAAAAAAGCTACAAAAAGTCTGTGGTATAAATAAAAGTATGAGGTCTACGGAGATGAGGTGTAAGAGGTGCTTCTGAACAACTGGACAGCCCTGCTGGAAAACGCGATACGTTTCTGAAAATCTTTTAAAAACACAACGCACATATTACGTAATCAACAGCACCCATTTCTAAGGCGCAGCTTCATCAAGTAACCAGAGTATGAGCATCCACCGTACTCTGATATGCCGTGGCATCAGGTTTCACTCTGGCCTGCAGCCCGAAGGGCCTGCCTTCAGCCTGCTCCTTTAAGGATCCGAGCGGGGAGAGGAATTGGCCGCGCTAGCCTGGATTCAGGGGAGATTTGCAGCGCGGATCTGCCCTTCCTAGATTCACTAAACCAGGGATGCATCAGCTTTCAAAAGCAGCAGCTTGCTTCGTCGGATGCTGAGATGCAGCTGGAGGAAGCAATGATGCTAAACTGAAAGCAGGGACTGGAATACCAAAGGCTAGGGAAGGGGAAGGACAAAGAAAGGGGGGCCGCGAGCCCTGCTGACTGACACCTGCAGGGTACCGCAGTTCCTGCCGGCACCTGCTTTTTCCTCCCCTCCCATTCTCATCACCGCTTGATACAGGAGTGCTGCTTCCGGCACTCCCGTCTGACCATCTGATGAACAGGGCCTCTGATGAAAAAAAATTCCCTAATTTTCAGTTAAAAAAACACTAACCTTGAATCCACATTTTCCCATTATGATTAAAATGAAACCCCCCCCCCCCCTCTCTCTCTATATAAAAATATAAAAATTGGGGATTTTTTTATAATTGGAGAAAACCTGGATCCCTGCTGATGAAGTGAGCTAGCTTACAAAAGCTCACGTGCCTCTGATTTACTTAGTCTGCAAGGAGTCTGTTTCACTCACAGCCGTTATAGTCTTTGCCCGTGGCCACCGGGCTCCTGGGACGGGGTACTCACTCAGACCTCCATGCCCCTGGGCTTCTGTCCTCGAGCCAGCGTTCAGCACAGACCGGTGGGATGGGAGACAGCTTTATCTTTATTAGGAACAGGATTCAGCAATGCACGCGCTCACAGCTTGCGGGGAGAACAACAACAACCCACCACCCGCACACCGCACCCACCGGGCATCGGGGGGAAGCACTGGAGCGTGCCACCGCAGGCCCCTTCCAGGCGCGCGCCGTGGACCGCATCCCCCTTCTTCACTCTGGGAGCTCCCTCTCCCGTAGCTGAAAGTCTACCAGCGGCTACTTTAACTGGGAACATTTCAGGACTGCGGAGCTAGAGGTTGCTAGCACTTGGCTCACCAAAGGGGTCTGGATCCCATTACATAAACCTTCTACTTCACAGGCAACCTCACCTCCCATTCACTCTTAGTTTCCGTGGTGCCATCAGGTGTCTCCGTGGGTACTGGTGGATCCTCTGAAATGTAACGAAACTCTTGCTCTCGGTGATCTGGTTTCACTTCCGATGCTTGTTCTGCTGCCGTCTCCTGGGGCGCATCAACTTGTTCTGCTGCTACTGAGGACTGATCTTTCCTTAAGTGTCTTCTGTTTCTCCTGTAGACATTACTGCTGGGAGTTTTTACCACGTAGGAACGTGGTTCATCTGCGACCACGTGGATTCCTGGAACGTCCCCAAAAGCGCTCGTGGTTCTTCTGTGGGAATACTTCGCTAGCCGACTCGACACCAAAGGGAAGGCGACTGAAGTGGTACGCAGCTCAGCTGATTCCTCGTCCGGTTTGACTTGCCCGTAGCCGTCCTCTTCATCAAGAACGGTAAACAGCTTTTTACCTGACGAGCTCTTTTGCACATCCTCTACAGCGGGAATAGAAAAGTGCTGCCTCGATACTGCCTCGTTGAGGTCTCGTGGGTATAAACCAAGCGGTAGCGAACCATCCTTCTCTTGTGCGATCATGAGGCTATTGACCCAGGGTGTGTGGGCTTAGTCACCTTCATAAGGACTCTCATAGCTTCCAGCGTTTCGAGGGCAGTCTTCTACGTGCCTAGGGTTGCACAGGGAATTTTTCTACACCCGTGCACCGCTGGTGGTACTGCCGGGTCGACACAGATGTGGTAGGTACCGGGAAATTGGCCCACCCCTTCGAAAACGTCCGGACATAGTTTGAGAAGGTCCGCCTTGGTTGTGGGTATTGCCAGGGCCATTCCGTGGACTCGTCTGATGAGGTCTCACGTGGTGCATGCCACCCTACCAGGTCTTGGTGGGTCACTGTTGTCGGTTAGGTAGAAAGGTACATCAGATTCATTAGCACCAGATTTGCAGCCTGCAATGCCTGCACCTTTTGGTTTCATGGGTGCACCGCCAAACACAACTAATGTAACATGAGTTTGAGCCTTGCATAGTTCTCCCTGCAAAGCCTTTGCTACAGCTACTGGAATAGCGTTTGCCTCCGCTCCAGTATCTAACTTCCAATAAGCCGGCAAGCCAGTGGTCGTGGCTGTGCTATACCAGGGGTGTAAGTTGTAGCCGTGTTGGTCTAAGGACATAGGCAGACAAGGTTCCTTGGGTGAATTTGGTATCTTTTATTAGACCAACCCAAATAGCTGGAGAATAGTTATTAAGCAAGCTTTCGAGTTCAAAATCCCTTCATCAGGCTAAGGAGGTTTCAGCAGTTGGCGTGTGCTCTTCCTGGATGGGATGAAAAGTCAAGAAGCCAGGGGCTGGGCTGGGCTGGGGAGTCAGTGGCCAGGCAGACTGTAACGTATCAAAACTCCTGTGCTATACCTGCGCTATACCAGGCACTCTGCTTATCAACGGTCGGTGAGTGCTGCTTGGCAGACACTGCGCCCATATAGAGGGTACTGACTCCTTTTGCAGATTTTGGAGCCTCTCCCTTTGATTTGCACATTTCTGCAAAGTGGTTCGCTCCAGAGCATTTGTAACACGTTTCTCCAATAGCTGGGCAGGATCTAGGCTTGCGTGTGCTTCCGCATCGTTTGCAAACTTTGCCCTTTGCAGCTTGATGGCCCTCCTGTGAAGCAAACTGCACCGGTGGTTTGCTTTGCTTTTGCAAAGTGCTATGGCAGCTTTGCTTCTGCTCAACTGTATGCAAGCTTGCTTCTGCAGAGAGCTTTTGGTCTGCAGATATCCCCAGCCTGTGCTAGGGTGAGGGAGGGGTTTTCCAGCAGCCTTTCCCTGAGTTTGCAGTCAGTTATGCTGCAAACAAGCCTGTCCCTCAACATAACATCCTCAGCAGACCCAAATTCACAATGCTGTGCTCTGCTTCTGAGCTCTGTAACAAAATCATCTCTGCCTGCAGCCTCCGTGTAGCGAAGCTGCCAGAACCGATACCTTTCAAAAACTGATACCTCTTTTCTGGGTTCATTTCTCTTGAATGCTGCAAGCACCTCTGCCAGGGTTTTGTTACCAGGGTCTGCAAACACCCCTGCCATGGCGGTGTTGTAAATGTTTAGGCCTTTATACCCTCTGCCTCTTGCCCGGCCTTTGCGACTGCAAGGTGTAATCGTAGCTTCTGCTCCCACCTCCTCCAGTTCTCCCCAGGATTTCCAGCGGAGGACAATGCTGGCGGAGGTTTGAAATGCTCCATATTTCTGCCTTCTGAATGAAAGCTGTAACCCCCTTAATCAGGCTGCTGGTGACGCCACCGAGAGGCAGGTCACTTCTGACACCATCTAGCGTTGCCCTTGGCCACGGGGTCCCTGGGACGGGGTACTCACTCAGACCTCCACGCCCCTGGGCTTCTGTCCTCGAGTCAGCGTTCAGCAGAGCGACTGGTGGGACGGCAAACAGCTTCATCTTTATTAGCAACAGGACTCAGCAACACACACGCTCACGGCTTGCGGGGGGGAGAACAACAACCACGACCACCCGCACACCGCACCCACCGGGCATCGGGGGGGAAGGACTGGAGCGTGCCACCGCAGGCCCCTTCCAGGCGCACGCCATGTACCGCAGCCATCCCCAGCATCCTCTGGCCCCGTGAGCCTGCACGACACCCCTCCCGCAACGTCTCCTGCCCAGCGAGTGCAAGGCACCGCGGTGCCCCTGCCCACCCAGGCAGTCCAGAGGCATGCCCAGATTCATTGCCCCCGTCTCTCGCTGGCTGCCAACCGGAGACAGAGGCGCCAGATTTGCAAGGAAGCCTCAGCCCCACGATGGCAGCGTCTCGCATCAACCCTCTCCAGTCCAGCGGGGCCCTGCTCCCAGCGACAGCTCTCTTAGCGGCACACAGGCACGCTGGGAGTCCTTCCCCAGGGGCAGGGTTCAAAGGGGCAGCTGCTATTAAGCTCTAATCCCTGAGGAGGAAGGGAAGGCGCGTCACTCGTCTATGCAAATGTGCTTAAACGCTGCGTGTAAACGTGTTTCAACTGCGCTTGAACGCTCTTAAATCGCCGAGTGTGAACGCACCTAATTGCATTTGAACACGCCTCATTGAGCGTGAACATGCGTTAACTGCTGCCTGTGAACGAGCTGAGGATTGAACCAGAGCAAAACCTTTCCAGTTTCGCGTGTGGGGCCTCTCCTCTGCTTCATCTCGGTTGCTCTCAGCGAGCTCACGCCTAACAACAGTTAGACCGCTCGCTGCGGCGCGTGAACAGGCTTTGCTGTTTGTGTGCACACACTTCGTTGTGTGACCGCGTGCTTCACTGCTGTGTGTGAACGTACTTCATCACGCAGGGTGAATGAGCTTTGTCACCGAGCGTGAACACGCATCAACGCTGCGCAGGAACGAACCGAGAACAACTCGAATGCAGCGACACCTTTCCAGTTTGGGGCGCGGAGCCTGTGCTTTGCCTCGTTTGAATCGTGCCCAGCGTGCTCGCACCCGACCGTCAGACGAGAGCCCCGCTCCCTCGGCTGTCACAAGCAGCCTCCGGCCCCAGGGAAAACTCCTTCCGGCAATGCCGCCCCCCCGGGGCCCACAGCACTGGCATCTGCCTTGCTCATGTTCCCGTCCCCTCACCGCCTCCCTGCCTCTCTCGCCTCCGCGCTGGCTGTTGGAGCACAGGAAGCGGAGACGAGACGCTCTCGGCAGGAAGGCGGAGAAACGCCCCAGCGTGATGACGACATCCTGACTTGAACCCTGCCCCGGCACTGCTCTCCTCCGAACCGCAGCGCGTGGCTTCTGCCCAGCCCTGCTTCGTCCAGGGAGACGCGGGATGGACGCGGGAGGCTGCCCCCGCACAGGAAAACTGCCCGTCTTGGAACGTGCTGCCAACAAAGGGCTCGTTAAATCCCCAGCGGGAACGGACCGACCGTCAGGAGCCCTCCGTGGGATAAGAGGCTGTCAGCATGCCCGCTGCAAGCACCGCGGCACTGCTAGCGCCGTAAGCCATGCCCAGCGCTATCGGTGATAACGCCAGTCCGGAAACACTCCTGGGAGCCTTGAAGACGTGTGGAGCTTGTCAGTTCAGGGGCTGCTGCTAACAAATGCAACAGCCGCAGCAGCAATGCAATGGCACAACTAGCAATGGTTGTGGGGCTGGCAATACTAAATAGCGTGTAATGTCAACGGGAACGCTTTGTCACACGCTCCGAGAAGTCGCACGTTACGGTGTCCTAAATAGCAGTGCTGACCCGCCCTGTGGTTTGCCGACAGAAAAACATGCGATCTCCCCAAAAGTCTAGACCCACTTCACACGTATCGGGGGAGGGAAAAGCCATGAGAAGCTTATCATATAATAGAAAAAATCAGCTCTAAGGACATGTGCTGTAAGAGGTACTTTTCAAATGTAAATCGTGGAACTCACCAGGCTGCGTAGATGAAAACAGGATACTTTCCCCACAGTCATCTTAACGGGTACGCTTGTTTTACCGTCAGGATCAACCTAGGAGATGTTTCGAAAAAGGAGTAAGAAAAGGAAAACTCAACGAGAACTCAAATGAATATAGGGACAGCACATAAGGAGAGTAAACCACGGAAAGCCAACCAGTTACGGCCATCTGACTGGCGGCCTGTGGGCTGCGTGCAGCTCCCACGCTCCCAGTCCCGAGTCTGCTTGCCCCATCGCTTCGCTGCTGCTGCTGCCACCAAAATCCCCTTCCCTAACCCAGCATCTGCTTCCTGCGTGCCCACTTCCCCCCGCCACCCCTTCTGCACTAGGGCCAAGGCAGGGCGGCACAGTCCTGGTGCAAGGGAGTCTGTGGCCGGGGAGGTCCTGCAGACCCCTTTCAGCTCGTGCAGGAGGCGGCTCTGGTGGGCATGCAGCCCCTACAGCATGCGGATAGGGGGGCTGCAGCCCCAGCCACTCAGAAACTGGACGGCTCTGTTGTCAAACAAGACGTTTCAGGAAGCAGCGGTTCTAAACAGAGAGCAGTTACTGGAAAACAAAGGGTAGGGAAGGGAGGAAAAAGAAAGGGGTGTGAAGCGAGCTAGCTTACAAAAGCTTACGCACCTCTGATTGACTTAGTCTAGGAGGTGAAAGCCTACCCTGCCCTGTAGCATGAGTCTTTCGATGTAGAAACAACGTAACAGAAGCATCTACAAAGCCCCAGCTGAAAAGGAGCTATAAGAGGGGGTGGCAACCTCCAACCCACAGGCTTAATCTGGCCCACAAAGAGGTCTGATCTGGTACGTGGGATCCGTCACACAGGGTTGAGCGGCGCTGCCCCTCCGCTCCGCAGCAGCGCGCTCCGCGACCGACCCTGCTGCTCTACCGCAGCGGTTCTCAGTTCGCGGGTTGTGTCCCAAAAGGGGGTCACAAGTGCCTATGAAAGGGTCACGAACAAACTTTAAAACTGGATCAACAAACTTTAAGAGTGGATTGTCTTTTAATGGAGGAAAACGTGGACAAAGGTGGTTTTTCCCTTGCAGGCTGGCAGAGGTCCAGGGATGCTGGTGGACTGTGTGTTAATATGAATCTGGAGAGGGTCTGGGTCAGAAGTACAATAAACCAATTTAATCTAAATCAGTTAAAGTCTAATACTACATCCATCCAGGCTTATTTTAAACCCGTTTCGGCAATCTTGAAAGTGGCTTATGTGCACCATCCTTCTGTTGTGTTCCAGATCTGAACCTGTTTCCAATCTCTTAGACCAGCTTGTGTGTAATTTCTGTCCCAAGCCTAACAGAGGAGTCAAGAATTTAACAGCTAACGACACTACTTGCTTGAAGAACATACCAAAAGCATCCAGCAAATGTACTTGTGCAAAGCGTTTGCACGTAACAATATACGTTTATATTTCATGCCTTTGAATGGATACGTTCCTTAGGGAACATGTGCACATTTGATTTTTCAGCAATGAAGTTCTTCAAAACTAAGATGGGAGCCAGGTTGTTCCCTCCAGCCTGTGCAAAGTGGAGGATGAATGCCCCGATCTCTCTGCCAGGGGCCACAGAACGGTAAATCTAGTATTAAGTAACATCAGCATCAACCACTCTTCGGCCAACTGACTACCAAGCAAGGAAGCTGCTCAGACGTAACCCACTTGTTTCTCCAAATCATTTCAATTTGTTGCAGTTTACCTGCGGGGAACAGGCTAGAGAGTCATCCTTCCTCCATGCATGAACTGCCCAGGAGCTCATCCACTGGGAAAAGACAGGGAGACACACACTACTCCTGCCATGCCTCAAGGGGAATTCCCTTTGGCTAAAAACAGACCCAGGACTCTTCCTCCCCCTCTTGGCTCCCTCAAGAGTCTTTCATTTGGGGATCCTAGAGGTAAAGTTCCCCACTCCCTACCATAAGTACCTGTGACCTGAGATAACAGGACTCCTGGGACAACTGTGACTAATCCATGCTAATTTTCATTCAAGCCTCATGTTTAAATGACTTCTCCCTCACTCCCCTTTTGATAGGAGTTAAAGACCAGTGATAAAGCCCTTGTTTGCTTTCTGCCTTAGGTACTTACTAGTGCTCCTCTCTCACTGCACCTTTGAGGAGCCTGGAGCATTAGCTAACAGAAGAGGTTCTGCAGACTAAACAAAGTGTAGGATTTTGCAGGCAGCATGTGTGCACACGCACACACATGCACACGCACACGCAAGCTTGCAAGGTTTTCCAGCATAGCTCCAGCAGAAGGACACTGTCAAAAAGTGGGATGCAAGGAAGGGGGAGGAAATACAGAGAATTGCACGGTCTGTGGATTCCACAAGCTCAAAATGCATGATATTTCTTCACTATAATTGAGCCGGTATTGTTCCAAGGACTAACTTAGGAAAAACAGGTGCAAAAGAAAGACCGATTCCTAAAGTGAACTGAAATTATTTCCTCCTCCGTAAGTTAACAAAAATAAAAGGAAAGAAGAAATGCCTTTCAACTGCAGTTTTGACTGTAGCATAACAAACTTCACAGGTGGCCGTGATGTTTCAGCCTAGAGAGAGTGAGGACTATTTTTACAAAGAATGATGTTATGTCTGAAATATAACTGCCTCATCATTGCTGCAGATATACATTGCTCCTTGTGATGCCCCTACTATAGCACTGCTATATGTCAAAATGGTGAAATATGCCCCCCAAATTTAATGAGAATATTTACATACTGTATTAGCAGGGGTGCAATACCTCAGCTTTGCATAATATTTCAGAAAGTTTTAACCTCTACAGACTAAAAGAAACAGACATAAGGACAGTTCTTAAAAAGCCACTCCTGTGCCCCTGGCTCTGGCACAAACTCTTCTAGTTTCTATGCGATGCTCTGTGCAAGCACGTAGACTGTAACATTTGTGTCATTACATACTCTACCCAGGGTCGCAGATGTCTGTGTATAACACAGTACAGTCCTCAATCTGCATATCCCGCACAGACGGAACGAAGTAAACAGCCCATTTTTCAAAAGTACATAAAATATGGTATTGAGAGTTCTTTGCTTTAATGTCAAAAGCTACTGAAAGAGGAAAAGTGCTCTTTACCAGACAAGCTTTCTTTTTGCAGAGATCACATCCACTATTCCTTCCTTGGAAGAAATCTGGGCAGGGTGGCACACTGGAGACTACCTGGTTCAATGACGCAGCAGCTTTCCTTCTTGGGATGCAACGAAGGCACTTACAGAAAGCAAGGGCTCTAAATAAAAGAGAATTTAAATATAAACGTTAGACTGAGGTACATTGAAAGGCTCAGTAGAGAGAAACAAGGTGAACAGGGGCAGCAAACAGGGCAAAGGAGACAAGGGAAGAAGAGCCAGGCACCTGACCCTAACTCCTGGAAGCAACATGAGCTGGGGCTGCCTGTACGTCTGGGCACGTGCTCTAAGGAGCTGGGAGTGCTGCAAGCTGGGGGACTGCTACCTCTGTCTGACAAGTCTTAACAAGGCCCAGGAGGGGAGAAAAGGATACTCTGCGTGACCAGGGGCAGCGAACGGGGCAGTCTGCAAACAGTTCATAAGTCAGTTTGCAGGTTTCAATGTGACGGTGCCGGGTGTGCACACTGCACAGTACAGTCTTTGTAACAAGACTAAGAGCGGTGTAACTGTAAAAGTGTGGTTTGGACTGTCAGGCGAACCATAGCAGTCACAAGGCAGGCTGTCAGAGCAGTGCTTCCCAAACTTTTCCTCAGCGCGATCCATTTATGGCCCCATTCCTCAGCATGACCCCCTCACTCCCCACCCATAGCCCCCCACCCCTGCCACCCCATCCCGCTGATGTTTCAAGCCCATTTGGGGTCGTGACCTACAGTTTGGGAACCACTGTGTTAGAGGTACAGTTATATAGATATGTATCTATTTATATATAGAAATAATATGTTTTTTTAAAGTTAGTTCACAGGTCAGTTTGCCCCCCCGTTCTTTAAAGGGGAGCCTTTAATGTAAGACCTTTCTTTAATTGAGAGTACCTAATCTATTTAGTGTAAGTCGCTAAAACACAGCAATTAGACCAGTTCTTGTGCTCCTTGCTTAACTGGAGTCCAGAGCGAGAGGGAAGCTGGAGGCGGCGTTTGCTAGGTAATTTATCTGGAAACTCTCCCTCACCTTCCTTCACCGTAAACTTGGAGAGAGGAAGCGGGTTAGCAGGGGAAAGGGAAGCTTTTGGGACCAAGGAGCAGCACAGAGGCCAGTTTACAAGGCAGGTTGCTAGGAAAGGTCTGGTTGGAAAGAGGGGCGAGCAGAGAGAGGTAGCGGATTAAGAAACCCAGCGACACGGCTGGAAGACATCAAAATCCCCGAGCCACTGCCACTGCCAGCTCTCTCTGGGCTCCTACCTGTGAGGTGTCCACCCAGGCAGGAGCGCTCACCATCTACCCCACGGGGTTTGCCGCTGGCAGGTTCCTTTCGGTGACAGCGAGATGGGGGAGCCTGTGATGTGAGCCGCGCGTTCAGGTGGTGCCCCTCGGGAAGCAGGCGAGAGAGCTACAGGAGGAGGTGGCGAGGCTCCAAAGCATCCTCCACCATGACAACTTCATCAATTTGATGCTTGAGGATACTTCTACTGTGGTGACAAGACTGCCAAGGGCGGCACTGGAGAAGGAAGAGGACTTGAACGCCAAGGAAGGCAGAAGCTGAAAGCTTGTGACCTCTTGCAGCAAGGAGAAATATTCACGCCCACCTGCAGCGGTTTGCCTGGAGAAGAGACACGAAGCCCCAGCAGCAGAGGAGGAGCATGTTCCATCGGTGGCAGAGGCCAGGCCAAGCCTTTCCAAGAGAGGGAGGGTCGAGACCACTGCCACCAAGAGGAAGTGAAGGGTGGGGGTGGTTGGAGACTCCCTCCTCCAGGGGAAGGAGGCATCCGTCTGCCAGCCTGACCTGTTGTCTCAGGAGCTCTGCTGCTTCCCTGGAGCCTGGACCTGAGTGGTCACGGAGGAGTTACCCACACTCATCCAGCCCTCTGGCTATCTCCATGCCGCTCATCCATGTAGGCACCCGTGATACTGCCAGGGGCGACCTTGAGCAGATCAAAAGTGACTCCAGGGCTCTGGGTGCCAGGGTGAAGAGGAAGGGGACTCGGGTGGTGTTCTCCTCAATACCACTGGTCAAAGGGAAGGGCCTGATCGGAAGCAGACGCATCTTGCAGATCAATGCATGGCGACACAGATAGTGACACCAGCAGGGCTTTGGCTTCTTCAACCAAGGGAAGTTGTTCCAAGAAGGATTGCTAGGGAGACACAGGACGAAGAGAGGGAACGACATATTTGCAGACGGGCTCGCTAACCTAGCGAGGAAGGCTTTAACATTTAAACTCTGTGCGCTGGAGGATGGAGACCAAAGCCCTGAGGTAAGTGGGGAAGCAGGTGACCTGGAGGAAGTGCAAGAAAAAGGAGGCAAAAGGAAAGCCTCTCATTCTTCCTGAGAAAGCAGAGCAATCAGCTAGGTCCTCAGGTGTCTGTACACACATGCATGAAGCTTGGGAAATAAGCAATACGACTTGGAAGTCCTTGCAGTC
Organism: Alligator mississippiensis; assembly: GCF_030867095.1. NCBI lineage: Eukaryota > Metazoa > Chordata > Crocodylia > Alligatoridae > Alligator > Alligator mississippiensis. Next base: position 465,542,544 of record NC_081824.1, on the reverse strand, counting down.
ACAGAACCATGACAAGACTGGAATAACAGAGTTGGTGGGACGGCTCGCACGACTGGAGCACTGCAATGGATGGATATAAACTGTTCAGGAAGGACAGGCAGCGGAGGAGAGACGGAGGAATTGCACATGCACAAGTATCTGTACAACGGCTCAAAGCTCCGGTCTGAAACTGGAGCTAGGTCTGTAGGAAGTCTCTGGGTTCGGGTCAGAGGGAAGAGCAACACGAGTGATGTCATGGTGGGTGTCTGCTACAGACCGCCAGACCAGCAGGAAGTGGTGGATGAGGCTTTCTTCAAACAGCGAGCGGATTTACCAATCGCAGGCCACGGTTCTCATGGGGGATTTCAATCCCCGACATCTGCTGGGAAGGCAATACAGCAGCGCACAGGCACACCAGGAAAGTGCTGGAGAGTGCCGGGGACAACCTCCTGGTGCAAGCGGTGCAGAGGCCAAGTAGGGGCCATGCTCTTCCTGACCTCCTGCTGACAAACTGAGAAGAATTGGTGGGGACTCAATCAGTGAATGGCACCGCGGGCAGCACCAACCACGAGATGACTGAGTTCAGGATCAGGAGGCAGACAGGCAGCAGGGTACGAACCCCGCCCTTCAGAAAAGCAGACTTCCCTTCACTCAGGAACTCCTGATGGGCGGGCTCCCCTGGGAGGCCAATCGGAAAGTAAAAGGAGTCCAGGAGAGCTGGCTGTATTTTAAAGAAACCTGACAGAGGGCACAGGAATAAACCATCTCAATGCGCAGAAAGACTAGCAAGAACGGCAGACGACCAGGTCGGCTTAGCAGGGAACTCTCAGCACGCTAAAACACAAAAAGGCAGCGTGCAAGAAGTAGAAAGTTGGACCAATGACTAGGAAGGAGCATAACAGTACTGCTTGGCATGCAGGGACGAAATCAGGAGGGCCAAAGCACACCTGGAGTTGCACCTCATGAGGGGCTCGGACTAGACGACCTCCCGAGGTCCCTTCCAACCCTCATTTTCTCTGATTCTGTGAACTCTTCCACTGCAGTTTCATCCACCAGTTTTGTTCAAATGATCGAAAAGACTAGAGACAAATTGTTTCCCGTTACAAAAGCTGCGCTGGCTTGTCCCCCTTTTTTTATCTGTTTACTTCTTCAAACAGTTGAAGATAGCGCTCGTCTATGGATTATGGGTTTATAATTGCCAGGACCATCATTCAGCCCTGTTTTAAAAGTAAGGTATAGTTTACAACCCTCTGTTATAATAGGTGATTTTAATGAGACTGTATTTTTCTTAGGAGAGAGGCAAGAGTTTCTTAGGGTGATATTTTTTACTGGATCCACTGTGTAGTTAAGATCAAGTTAGACAAGCTTTTAAATGCCAGACAATCTCAGTCATTTCATTCTTTACAGCTCCTGAATGAATGCTACGTGCTACTAATGATTTAATGGTCTTTAATATACCGCTTTATTCTAGCACTTGATCTCCTGGCACCAAAATCTCCAAACTCATCTCCTCCATATTATCTAAAAGGAGTAACAGAAACCTTGACATCCTTTGGGATGAGAACTGATGAGCAGAAGTTGTTTTATTTTATTTCTTTTTAATTCTCTCTCTTCCTTAATTGCTCCCTATAGTGCCAGGTAGCGTGCAGGAGTGGGAGCCACCCCTTCCCTCCCTGCCACCCTCGGACGATGCACCCTCTTTATCGGTGCATCTTACTGCTAGTACATCATCAATAATAAATGTACAGTTTTGAAAATATCAATCATGACAGAGCACAATTTCAGAACTCTATAATTAACAAAGGTTGATAAAATAGTCTTGCATGTTAACACCAAAACCTTGGTGAAGCTATTCATTAAGAGCACAGCACAACACGTATTTAGGAGGTTACACTCAAACCTAATGTACGCTTGGTATCACCAAAAGGACAACTGAATCCCATCCACTATTAAACTGGTCAACTGACATATCTGGAGGGGGAAAAAGTTAAAATACAAGATTATTTTTTGTTCTTATTTGAAAATGAGCAGTCTCTCAGCTAATACATTCTGATTTTTTTGAACTGTAACTTGAAAGCAAAAGTACTAATTAATAGCTGATTATGAAAAATCTTTATGAGGAAAATTTGGAGAAAGAGCAGCACAAGAACTACAACTTTGACAAACAGGATGTTAATATGCAGGCCAAGTGTCTGTTTAATTCGCATTTTTACTTGAAAGGTTATAAGAAAAGTTCCTACACATCAAAAGCTACTCAGCACAGCTCACAAAGACATTCTCAAGGACCCAGAGGGACGGCCTTCCATCTTCAGCTCCCTCGGTGCAAAAATGAAGTTTCTGTCCTACCTATGGGGACTTTTTACCATCTTGTACCATCTACACTTTTCCCAGAGCCTAATGAAGGGACTTTGATCCCGAAAGCCTGCAGAAAAGGACAGTTTTCTTGCCATTTTCCAGTTGGTCTAATAAAAGGTATCATTTTGGAACCCAGAGTTCTAGTTTTTTGTATATAAGAAAAGTTAGCAACTTTGCAGTCATATATGAAAGCCTAGAGGTACAATAAGACAGCTTGTGATTTGCACCACTTAGCAGCACTGTGAGCGATCATATAAACTAGAGGTGCACTGATACCTTGGTCTGATATCGGATCGGTACCAGTACAAAGAAAACTGGCTGTATCGGATATTGGCCCGATGGGGCTGATTAATTGGCTGATAAATGCCTGTGCTGTGTGCAGTCACAGCACAGCACTCAGGAAGCAAGAAGCACAGCTGGCAGCGTGGAGAGCTGCCTTCAGCTGGCAAGTCCGGTGTGGTGGAAGGGGAGGGAAGCGGCATGCGGGGGGCAGATCAAGGCTCTTGCTGGTGATGGAGGGGGCGGGGGCAGGTGCTGTCCAGGCGGGGTGGAGAGGGGGAGCTGCGCTTGTGGTGGGGGGAGGTGGCTCCCACTGCTACCTGCACTCTGGGAGGGCACGGGCAGGGGGGTGCCCCTTGGATCTGTGCACGGCAGGGTGGGCTGCAGCCGGGGCTGCGTGGAGCTCTTCTCGGTGGAGGCTGGGCTCGGAGAGGGCGCCGGCGGCATTGGGTGGATGCAGCATCCTCCCCAAATTTCACCACCGCTGTGCTCCCAGTGCCACCGCTGCCAGCAGCCCAACGCAGGCCCCGGTTTTCCCGGTGCGTGGGTGGAGGTGGGGCGTTGAGCCAGGGCTGCACCGAGGGCTGGCGGTGGTGGTGCTGGAAGCGGAGCCCTGGCAAAATTTGGGCTGGATGCAGCATCCTCCCAGCGCTGCCAGCACCCACTCCAAGCCTAGCCCCTGCCAAGAAGAGCCCCACGCGGTCCTGGCTGCAGCCTGCCCCATCCCACACAGATCCAGGGGGGCACATGTCCCCCCCGGTGCCCTCCCGGGTTGCAAGCAGCGGTGACAGCTGGCCCCCCATCACAAGCTGTGGCTCCGTCCCCTCCACCCTGCTTGGGCAGCACCTCCCTCTGCCTCCTCCCTCACCACAGGCGGCGTTGATCTGCACCCCCGCCACGCCCCTTCTCCTTCCCCTTCTCCTTCCCCTTCCCCTTCCCCTTCCACCAGACCGGACTTAACCAGCTGGAGGTAGCTGTATTGGAAACCAGATCGGTATCAGCCAATATGCCTCCTTAAATATCAGCTATCGATATCGGCCCCAAAAATCTCTATCGGTGCGCCCCTAATATAAATTCATAACTTTTAAAAAATATTTTAAAGGTATTATTTTGTTATTGTCCCAAATTTCATTAAGCTTTTAATAAACTTAAGAGTATCTTACTACTCAGAAAGAGCTTAACTAATTTCCTTTTTCTCTAAAAGCTGTAAAATGATCAGCAATTAATAAAAAAGCACAGGTTTCTGCGCAAAGTCTTCAAAAGCCAGAACAACACTGCATGTTGTGGTAGAGTTTGATTGAGTATGTCAGGAACTCAGCTAAAATGTCTTTATTAAATCCAAAAGCTAATAGCAGATACATAGTGACTTTAAGCCAGTAGTTTTCAACCTTTTTTTTAGTAAGTGTACCCCCGGCAGCCCCCTTTTTAAAAAGTGTACCCCCAGGGGGGTGGGAGCAGCCGGATGCGGAGCAGGTGGGGATGGCGAGCGGTCAGATGTGGCGGGGGGTGGCGAGGGCCAGACACAGAGCAGGGGCACGGTGAGTGGCAGAGCAGCGGCAGTGCAGCTTCTGTGGGCCCTGCTCTCCCTCCGCCCTGGCCCTGCTCCTGTGAGGCAGCAGGTGTGCTACATCTGCGCCCGCCCCTGTACATTCCCTGGGACCTTTCAAATTACCTCCAGGGGTAGGCATACCCCAGGCTGACAACACCTGCCTTAAGCAAATGCTCTAAAACACTGACAAAGAATGTTTTGCGTTTGAAAGCTTGTCTAACTTAATTCCAACCATTCAGTTGGTCCAATAAAAGTGATCACACCCAAAAATCCTTGCCTCTTGCATACTTCCTGAATCATCACACGTAGAACATAACTCTAAACAAACGGGTGCTCAAACCAAGGGGTGCTCAAACATCACTCTAAACGAAGGCATGCCAGGGCCCCATCCATCTGTGCAGAGGGAGGCAGGGGGCACGCCAGCCCCAAGACAGCGCAGAAAGGGGGCGTTGTCAGCCTCAACCCGAGCCCAAGGGGCTTGACAAGGCCCCACTACAGCGGCAGGTTGGGGGTGTGCCCATCCCCATGGCAATCCCATGGAAGGAAGAATGGCCAGGCACCAAACCAGCCATGCAGGGGAAGAAGGCAAAGCTCCAGAAGAGGAAGAAGTGCAAAGTCCTGAACTTAAGACAGAACTGTCTCATGCACCACTACAGGCTTGGGACCAACTGGCTAAGCAGCAGCTCCACAGAAAAGGACCTGGGGGTTACGGTGGACAATAAGCTGAATAGGTGCCAACAGTGTGTGCTTGTTGCCAAGAAGGCTAACCGCATACTGGGCTGCATTAGTAGGAGTGTTGTCAGCACTGAGGGAAGTCATTATTCCCCACTTTTCTGCACTGGTGAGGTTACATGTGGAGTACTGTGTTCAGTTTTGTGTCCCCTACTACAGAAGAGATGTGAACAAGTTGGACATTAGGAAAAACTTTCTGACTAAGAGATTGGTGAAGTACTGGGACAGCTTATCTAGAGGGTGGTGGACTCTTGGAGGATTTTAAGGCCCGGCTCGACAAGTCTCTGGCATGATCAAATTAAGGATGGTCCTGCTTTTAGCAAGGGGTTGGACTAGATGAGTTACTGGAACCCCTTTCAACCCTAGTTTTCTATGATTTATTAGAAACATTTGGAAAAACAGCAGTATAAGAAACAAAACTGGCAATGTAGCATCCATGGGCATCTACACGCAAACAGCAGCTACCTCCCCATTGCAACACGCTCCTGTGGAATCAGAAAAAATATATGCCTTAAACTTTGATTATTTTAGTTATAAGATGACATAACCGCTTTGTGTAGAATTGCTGGCTCGGTACAGTAGAACAGATAAGGGCAAGTGTTTGTTCTTTGTAACTCTTCTGCAAATGCTTCGCTCACCGCGGCCTTGAAGGTAGAAAAAAAAAAAAGTATGTACAAAGTAGATTTCCAGGTGCAAGAAGGAGGTTTGTGAACTAACCCTATCTCCCCCATAATTCCCATCCTGATAACAGCAAAGAAATAATGAAGTAATATTATAGCCGCTTTTCATGCTAATTTCACTATATGATCACGTGAGTTGTAAGCGACTGTTAAAAAGTATATAAGCCTCCTGATTTTGCTCTTGGGGGGGGACCCCTTCCAAGTGCTTGGGAAATCCATGTCACTTTGGAACTCCCCCTACAGCTGTAGTTTCTTTTGAATAAAAGCTTCTGCTGACCTGACCCAAAAGTACTCTGTGTGTGTTTCCACGACACTCCTCTGGTATAGCGCGCCACTACGGTGAAGTAGCGGCTAAAAATAATCACGTGCCACACACACAGCACAGTAAAGTTGCCATAGTGACACATGTAGATGCGCCCTGTATGTTGTGTTAGAATTTGATTGAGCGTGTCAGTAATTCAGTTCAAATGTCTTTATTAAATCCAAAAGCCAATAGCAGAGATACAATTACTTTAAACCAATGCTCTAAAATAGTGACAAAGAGCCTTTCAGCTCAGCTCTGGTGGTGCGGTGGGTTAGCATGTGATACTTGTAAAACAGTCCTGGGGAAGTGATGCCAAGGTTGTGAGTTCAAGCCTCACCGAGAGCATTTGACTTTTAGTTGGGATGCTGAAGCAAGCGTGTGTGCGCCCTTGGCGCCTGTGCCGTGGTAAGGAACCAGCAGCAGCAGTAAGGTGAGCTGGGCCAGCTGTAGGGACGTGGGAAGGGGTTTTCTCCCATCCCTATTTAGTTGAGGGGAGAGCAGGAGGAGTCTGAACTCTGCGCATCAGCATCACTGGCTTCAGACAGTGTTCAGGTGAGTGCACAGAAGGGAGTCTTAAGAGAAAGTTAAAGCATTGTGGGTTAGGACACATGGAGGTCAAGGGGAAAGGGACCTGGTGAGGGGGGTCTGCTACAGACCACCACATCAAGGAGGAGAGCTAGACTGGGAATGCTTGCGGCAGCTCTCAGAGGCCGTACAGTCTAGGGACATGGTTGTCATGGGGGACCTAAACTACCCTGACATCTGCTGGGAAGAGCAGTCAGCCAAATCCAACCGTTCACCTAACGCAGGAAGTATATGGTCCCACTGGAGTTGGTGTTGGCTATGGGGGATGACCTGGTAGGGGAACTACGGATTCGTGGTCACCTTGGGGACAGTGACCACCACTCACTCAATCAAATTCATCATACGGCGTAGAGTGGGTAAGATAATAATAGGGTGGAGGTGCTTGACTTTAGGAAGGCTAACCTCAGCGTGCTCAGTTTAATCAGCGATGCACCGCAGGATAGGAGTATTGGCGAGATGGGAGTCCAGGAAGGGCGGTCGTTCCTAAAGGAAGTGATCCTTCAGGCACAGAGGGAGATGATCCCAGTGCGAGGGAAAGGGGAGAAAGGGGCCAAAAAACCTCCTTGGCTAAACACAGACATCCAGAAGAGCCTAAGGGCAAAAAAAAAAAAAAAGGCATATAGGAGGTGAAAGCAGGAGGAAGCTACCAAGGAGGAGTGTATCTACTTGGCCCGCACTTGCGGGGCGGCAGTTAGAAAGGCCAAAGCAACTACAGAGCTGAGGCTGGCAACACAAATTAAAGACAACAAAAAGTCTATTGTTAGGTATGTAGGGAGTAAAAGGAAGGCGCAGGGCAGCACAGGACCCCTACTGAAGAAACAGGAGCAACTAGTGACAGACAGGGGGGACAAGGCTGAGCTATTCAATGAGTTTTTTGCCTCAGTGTCCTTGAACAAGGGTCAAGATCAGTCTCCTAACAGGTTCTTAGACGGGATCAGAGGGATACCAGCCTACCAACTGTCAACGCTGACGTGGTGCAGAGTCACTTGGATGGACTGGATGTGTTTAAGTTAGCAGGCCCAGATGCGCTGCATCCGTGAGTACTAAAGGCATTTGCTGGTGTCATAGCAGAACCACTGGCACGGCTGTTTGAGCACTCGTGGCACTTGGGTCAGGTCCCAGAGGACTGGAAAAGGGCCAATGTGGTCCCCATTTTCAAGAAGGGGAGGAAAGAGGATACAAGTCATTATAGGCCAGTCAGCCTCACCTCCATCCTTGGAAAAGTCTTTGAAAAGATTATTAAGGATCATATTTGTGGGAGTCCAGTGGGAAAAATAATGCAGCAGGGCAACCAGCATTGATCCGTAGCAGGTGGATCATGCCTGACTAATCTGGTTTCATTTTATAACCAGGTCACAAAATGCTGATGCAGAAGTAGAGGTGGATGTTGTTTTTTTGGATTTTAGGAAGACCTCCGATACAGTATCTCATCCCATTCTCTTAAATAAATTAAGAGGCTGTGACTTAGATGTTTACACGGTCCGGTGGGTGGCAAATTGGCTTGCGGGTCGCACCCAGAGAGTGGTAGTAGACGGGTCAGTATCAACCTGGAAGCATCTGGGTAGTGGGGTCCCACTGGGCTCAGTCCTCAGACCTGTACTCTTCAGTGTCTTCATCAGTGACTTGGATGTGGGCGTGAAGTGTCCTCTGTGCAAGTTTGCAGAT